>NC_053026.1:560547130-560789441 GCF_003073215.2 Triticum urartu
AATCGATCCCAACAGCTGACCTTCTAAATCATAGAAATATGTCAACAGTCTCTTCATGTGGTCTATGTGGAGCGGAGGATTCCTGGCAACATTCCCTGTTGCATTGCATAGTGGCGAGATGCGTGTGGGCCCTCCAAGATAATGACCTTGTTGAAGCAGTTAACAGTGTCAGGGAGCCAGATGCCAAACGATGGATCTTTGAGATGATGGATATTCTACCAGAGACAGAATTTATTCAGGTTTTGATTAGCCCATGGGCGATATGGCATGCTAAGCGCAAGGCACTCCATGAGCAAATCTTCCAGAGCCCACAGCAAACTCATGGCTTTATCATGAAATACCTCTATGAGTTGGAACAGTGCAGGCCGAAGAAGCCAACAGTTACTTCTGCCAGTCCGGTTAGAGCGAAACCCAAGTGGATTTCACCACCTCCAGGTGTGTTTAAGGTCAGAGTGGATGGGGCTGTGGCTCGGTCAGGTAATGAGGGAGCCTATAGTGCTGTTTGCAGGAACTCGGAGGGCACGTATATGGGAGCCTCGGCTATCAGATGCATCGGTGTTACTGATCCAGCAACCCTTGAAGCGCTCGCGTGTAGAGAGGTGCTGGCCTTGGCTACTGATCTGGGTTTATCACATGTGATCATCGTGTCGGACTGCCAGGGAGTGGTGAGCGACATCTCGCATGGTATAGGAGGAATGTACGCAAGCATTGTGAAGGAAATTACAGCTACGGCGGCACAGTTTCTGCAATGTACCTTCATCTTTGAAGGGCGTGACTCGAATCAAGAGGCTCATAGCCTCGCCAAACATGCTTTCGGTCTAGGTTTGGGGCGCCATGTGTGGCTTATGAACCCCCCTTCTTTGAATTGTATTCCTATGAACGTTTCTATTGAATAAAGCAAGCATGTTTTTGGATGCAAAAAAAGGTAATTGAGAGGTACCCCTTGCGGGAGCCTTTCAAGGGTCATCTTTGGATGGGATTAGAGAGCGCCACGTGTCGCGTTCTAGACGCTCTCTTGGTGTTTTGTTTTTTTTGCACACGTTTTCGGTTTTAGATGCTTTTTTTTTGCTTTTTGTTAGCCTCCCCTATGTATTGGACAAAAAAATTGAAAAAAAATTGCATGAAAAAATGTTTTTCTTTCTTCCACGAGAAGCACAAATTTGCTTCTCATGGAGGCACATGTTTGTTGTGCCTCTCCAAAAAGGGAAAAACATATATTTTTTCCTTTAGTGAGAGGCATGGATTTGCTTCTCGTGGAGTGCCTCTTGAAAACAAAAAATGTGTTTCTTTTCTTCCGCGAGAGGCACAGATTTGCTTCTCAGGAAAGCGCACAGGTTCGCTTCGCGAGAGGCATTCCTCTTGGAAAAGAAAAAAACGTGTTTTTTCTTCCGTGAAAGGCACAAGTTTGCTTCTCGTGGAGGAACATGCTTGCTTAATGAAGGAAAAAATAAGTTTTATTTATTCTGCGAGAGGCACATATTTGTTTCTCTGGAGGCACAGGTTTGCTTCGCGAGAGGCATAGTTGTGCCTCTGAGGGAAAAAAATTTCTGCGAAAGGCATAGATTTGCTTTTTATGGAGGCACAGTTTTGCTTTCGCGAGAGGCACGGTTGTGCTTCTCGGAAAAGGGAAAAATGAAAAAAAGGTGTTGTTTTGGCTCATTTTTTGGGTTTTTTTCGTGGAATTTTTTTGTTGAAACATATTAACGTGAGATCTAGTTTCAATTATCTCGACACAAGAAATAAAACGGTTCACGATTTGGATGCATGTTTAAGAGATAGAACGTTTTGAGTTTTGAATAAAAGAATCTACGGGAAAAGGGAAAACTCGCTGGTTGTGACAGGTGGCGCACATGCAAGACGCCACTTGTGGCAACCTGGAATTGTGGGAGTGACCTTTACAATGGTACCCCTTAATTAGTGATTTCGATGATTTTGGGATTTCTCTTCATCTGGGGTTTTCTGGCTTTTGGACCGTTTTTTCTTCCTTTTTGGGTTGTTTAAGACTGGTCCATTAGCAGGAGTAGGAGGAAACACTCGAGTAGTAGAGTAGTAGTTGTTGTTTCTGGCTTCCGAACCACTTTTAGTTTTTTTCTTCAGATTCCTCCTACCGTTGCTAATGGGCCGCCTACGTGGAGGGCCCTAGTGGGCGAGCAGTATGATAAGTGTTGCTATGAGCAACACATATCACTTGAGGTAGTGATCGTGACCGTCAGTGAGTGAGAGTGAGAGGCGCATTGGGCCTGACACATGCAAGCGTGCTGTGGGTGACCCTTCTTCCAGGGCTCACATTAAGCACATTGTGCACGAACGCTGCCTCCTGCCTGTTAGAGTAAAACAAGACTGAATGAAAGTGAATGGACGATTAGTCCTTATTTCTATTGATTCTCAAGTATATATACATATGGAAGAGATGGGAAGAAGAGGTGGCTGTTCGGAGGCATCCCTCCAAAACAGGTGCCTTTTGACAATAGAGAGAGAAGGGACATGACTCTTCGGGGTTGGACACACCCCTTGATAACAACAGTTCGTTAATTAGCATGTGCTAATTAGCAATAGACATGTGCTAATTTATTCTTGACACTCCCCCTTGTACAACACCGCTTCTTGATCATCATTGAAGGATTCTTAAACATCACCGAAGGTGTCTTGTATATTCATATTCCATCTTGAGAAATCCTTTGTACAATTTTGAGAGTCTCCCCCAAAAACTCTATGGGAAATATGAGGAGAATAGTGCTGATGTGTTGCTAAAACTCATTTAAACCTAGTGGGAAAAATAATAAGGAGAAAATGATGCAACATATTATGATTACTGTCTCCTTGATAACTCATATGAGAAAAACCTTTGAAAAAGGAGAAAACTCATTGATGAGTTTGGAGAACATTAAATATTCTTTGTATACCTTTCTTTAAAAAACCCATTGGAAAAAAATATAGAAAGTATTGCATATGTCGACTCGTTAAAAGCCTATTATGAGAAAATTCGAGAGACAGCTCGTAAGGGAAAAGAGTGCAATCTGATATGCTATTGAAAACTCCTTTAAAACCCAATGGGAAAAGTATAAGGATAAAATGTTATGACATATCATGATAATTGTCTCTTTTAACTCAATATGGGAAAATACATAGAGTTTAGAGGACAGTAAGTATGTCGTGTATACTTTCCTAAAAAAACCCGGTGGGAAAAACAGAAAGTATGACATATGATCTCATGTTGGTATTACCTCATTATAAAACCTTGATGAGAACCTATAGTAGTAAACTCATAAAGGGAAAAGGAGTAAAATATGATGCTTTGAACATGATTAATTCAAGAAGATTCTCCCCCGATACTTGCATATCTTGAAGCCGTCGAATACAAATTCCGTGAACATGTTTCTGGAATGTTAAAGTTGGTAGAGACTTCATAAACGAATCAACGAGCTTGTCACATGATTTGACTTGCAAGATGGGTAATATAGTGACATTGCTTACTATGTAACCTATTTGCATCCGAACAACATAAGCAACATTATATTTGAGATCATGGTTGGTGGATGTAGCCACTAAGGTCGGTTTCGAAGACTTTCATGAAATGGCTACCACACCTAGTAGGAAAACAAAGCTTATCTACAATCTAAATAGTGGAGATCTGCTCATTTATCCAATGATATTGGTGTCCAGATTTCTCTTAAACTTGAAAACTAGGACAAGATGCTTGATGCCTTGCAGATATCGAAACATATTCTTTGAGTCCCAACCAATTGTGTTTGGTGAGTCCAATGGCACTAGGATATGTAACTTTGCATCTCAATATCGCATCTCCATCATTTCATGTTTTAATGGATCTTTCTCTACGTCTAGAGATTGAACAACCATGATAATTGTTGATGAATAAGACTTGTCCATAATGAATTTCTCCAATATATTTTGGATATAGACAACATAGTGTACCATAATGTATGAGTGAAGGTGCTCAACGTTTTACCTAAATCCTTCATCTAAGATTCCGTCATATAGATTATCACATGCTTAACATGCATGGGTAATCATCATTGTAGGAGTAATCCTTGTGAATAAGGAACTCACTACGTCGGTTGTACCAAACTATACCGCCAACAATAAGCCATATGATGACTTATTGATTTTACACAATGTATGTTGCGTTTTGCATTTCAATTCAGAAGTGAGATTCCATTGGGAACGATCTATGTCTAAATCTAGTGATCCACATGAAGGAAATATGCCCTAGAGGCAATAATAAAGTTATTATTTATTTCCTTATAATCATGATAAATGTTTATTATTCATGCTAGAATTGTATTAACCGGAAACATAATACATGTGTGAATACATAGACAAACAAAGTGTCACTGGTATGCCTCTACTTGACTAGCTCGTTAATCAAAGATGATTATGTTTCCTAACCATGAACAATGAGTTGTTATTTGATTAACGAGGTCACATCATTAGTTGAATGATCTGATTGACATGACCCATTCCATTAGCTTAGCACACGATCGTTTAGTATGTTGCTATTGCTTTTCTTCATGACTTATACATGTTCCTATGACTATGAGATTATGCAACTCCCGTTTGCCGGAGGAACACTTTGGGGTGCTACCAAACGTCACAACGTAACTGGGTGATTATAAAGGAGCATTACAGGTGTCTCCAAAGGTAGATGTTGGGTTGGCGTATTTCGAGATTAGGATTTGTCACTCCGATTGTCGGAGAGGTATCTCTGGGGCCCTCTCGGTAATACACATCACATAAGCCTTGCAAGCATTGTAACTAAGATGTTAGTTGTGAGATGATGTATTACGGAACGAGTAAAGAGACTTGCCGGTAACGAGATTGAACTAGGTATTGGATACCGACGATCGAATCTCGGGCAAGTAACATACCGATGACAAAGGGAACAACGTATGTTGTTATGCGGTCTGACCGATAAAGATCTTCGTAGAATATGTAGGAGCCAATATGGGCATCCAGGTCCCGCTATTGGTTATTGACCGGAGACGTGTCTCGGTCATGTCTACATTGTTCTCGAACCCGTAGGGTCCGCACGCTTAACGTTACGATGACAGTTATTATGAGTTTATGCATTTTGATGTACCGAAGGTTGTTCGGAGTCCCGGATGTGATCACGGACATGACGAGGAGTCTCGAAATGGTCGAGACGTAAAGATTGATATATTGGAAGCCTATGTTTGCATATCGGAAGTGTTCCAGGTGAAATCGGGATTTTACCGGAGTACCGGGAGGTTACCGGAACCCCCCGGGAATCATATGGGCCTTAGTGGGCCTTAGTGGAAAGGTGAAAGGGCTGCCCATAAGGGCTGCGCGCCTCCCCCCCTCCCCTAGTCCTATTAGGACTAGGAGAGGTGGCCGGCCACCCCTCTCCCTCTTTCCCCCTTGGGAATCCTAGTTGGAATAGGATTGGGGGGGGGGAGTCCTACTCCCGGAAGGAGAAGGACTCCTCCTGCGCCCTCCTCCTAGGCCGGCGCCCCCCTCCCCCTTGGCTCCTTTATATACTGAGGCAGAGGCACCCCAGAAACACACAAGTTGATCCACGTGATCTATTCCTTAGCCGTGTGCGGTGCCCCCTGCCACCATATTCCTCGATAATACTGTAGCGGAGTTTAGGCGAAGCCCTGCTGCTGTAGTACATCAAGATCGTCACCACGCCGTCGTGCTGACGGAACTCTTCCCCGACACTTTGCTGGATCGGAGTCCGGGGATCGTCATCGAGCTGAACGTGTGCTCGAACTCGGAGGTGCCGTAGTTTCGGTGCTTGATCGGTTGGATCGTGAAGACGTACGACTACTTCCTCTACGTCGTGTCAGCGCTTCCGCAGTCGGTCTGCGTTGGGTACGTAGACAACACTCTCCCCTCTCGTTGCTATGCATCACATGATCTTGCGTGTGCGTAGGAAATTTTTTGAAATTACTACGAAACCCAACAGTGGCATCCGAGCCTAGGTTATTTATGTTGATGTTATATGCACGAGTAGAACACAAGTGAGTTGTGGCGATATAAGTCATACTGCCTACCAGCATGTCATACTTTGGTTCGGCGGTATTGTTGGACGAGACGACCCGGACCAATTACGTGTACGCTTACGCGAGACCGGTTTCCCCGACGTGCTTTGCACACTAAGGTGGCTTGCGGGCGACTGTCTCTCCAACTTTAGTTGAACCAAGTATGGCTACGCCCGGTCCTTGCGAAGGTTAAAACGGAGTCTATTTGACAAACTATCGTTGTGGTTTTGATGCGTAGGTGAGATTGGTTCTTGCTTAAGCCCGTAGCAGCCACGTAAAACTTGCAACAACAAAGTAGAGGACGTCTAACTTGTTTTTGCAGGGCATGTTGTGATGTGATATGGTCAAGACATGATGCTGAATTTTATTGTATGAGATGATCATGTTTTGTAACCGAGTTATCGGCAACTGGCAGGAGCCATATGGTTGTCGCTTTATTGTATGCAATGCAATCGCGATGTAATGCTTTACTTTATTACTAAACGGTAGTGATAGTCGTGGAAGCATAAGATTGGCGAGACGACAACGATGCTACGATGGAGATCAAGGTGTCGCGCCGGTGACGATGGTGATCATGACGGTGCTTCGGAGATGGAGATCACAAGCACAAGATGATGATGGCCATATCATATCACTTATATTGATTGCATGTGATGTTTATCTTTTATGCATCTTATTTTGCTTTGATTGACGGTAGCATTATAAGATGATCTCTCACTAAATTATCAAGAAGTGTTCTCCCTGAGTATGCACCGTTGCGAAAGTTCTTCGTGCTGAGACACACGTGATGATCGGGTGTGATAGGCTCTACGTTCAAATACAACGGGTGCAAAAGTTGCACACGCGGAATACTCAGGTTATACTTGACGAGCCTAGCATATACAGATATGGCCTCGGAACACGGAGACCGAAAGGTCGAGCGTGAATCATATAGTAGATATGATCAACATAGTGATGTTCACCATTAAACTACTCCATCTCACGTGATGATCGGACATGGTTTAGTTGATTTGGATCACGTGATCACTTAGAGGATTAGAGGGATGTCTATCTAAGTGGGAGTTCTAAGTAATATGATTAATTGAACTTAAAATTTATCATGAACTTAGTACCTGATAGTATCTTGCTTGTTTATGTTTGATTGTAGATAGATGGCTCATGCTGTTGTTCCGTTGAATTTTAATGCGTTCCTTGAGAAAGCAAAGTTGAAAGATGATGGTAGCAATTACACGGACTGGGTCTGTAACTTGAGGATTATCCTCATTGCTGCACAGAAGAATTACGTCCTGGAAGCACCGCTGGGTGCCAGGCCTGCTGCTGGAGCAACACCAGATGTTATGAACGTCTGGCAGAGCAAAGCTGATGACTACTCGATAGTTCAGTGTGCCATGCTTTACGGCTTAGAATCGGGACTTCAACGACGTTTTGAACGTCATGGAGCATATGAGATGTTCCAGGAGTTGAAGTTAATATTTCAAGCAAATGCCCGGATTGAGAGATATGAAGTCTCCAATAAGTTCTATAGCTGCAAGATGGAGGAGAACAGTTCTGTTAGTGAGCATATACTCAAAATGTCTGGGTATAATAATCACTTGATTCAATTGGGAGTTAATCTTCCAGATGATTGCGTCATTGACAGAATTCTCCAATCACTGCCACCAAGCGACAAGAGCTTCGTGATGAACTATAATATGCAAGGGATGAACAAGACTATTCCCGAGATCTTCGCGATGCTGAAAGCTGCGGAGGTAGAAATCAAAAAGGAGCATCAAGTGTTGATGGTTAACAAAACCACTAGTTTCAAGAAAAAGGGCAAAGGGAAGAAGAAGGGGAACTTCAAGAAGAACGGCAAGCCAGTTGCTGCTCAAGAGAAGAAACCCAAGTCTGGACCTAAGCCTGAAACTGAGTGCTTTTACTGCAAGCAGACTGGTCACTGGAAGCGGAACTGCCCCAAGTATTTGGCGGATAAGAAGGATGGCAAGGTGAACAAAGGTATATGTGATATACATGTTATTGATGTGTACCTTACTAATGCTCGCAGTAGCACCTGGGTATTTGATACTGGTTCTGTTGCTAATATTTGCAACTCGAAACAGGGGCTACGGATTAAGCGAAGATTGGCAAAGGACGAGGTGACGATGCGCGTGGGAAACGGTTCCAAAGTCGATGTGATCGCGGTCGGCACGCTACCTCTACATCTACCTTCGGGGTTAATATTAGACCTAAATAATTGTTATTTGGTGCCAGCGTTGAGCATGAACATTATATCTGGATCTTGTTTAATGCGAGACGGTTATTCATTTAAATCAGAGAATAATGGTTGTTCTATTTATATGAGTAATATCTTTTATGGTCATGCACCCTTGAAGAGTGGTCTATTCTTATTGAATCTCGATAGTAGTAATACACATATTCATAATGTTGAAGCCAAAAGATGCAGAGTTGATAATGAAAGTGCAACTTATTTGTGGCACTGTCGTTTAGGTCATATCGGTATAAAGCGCATGAAGAAACTCCACACTGATGGACTTTTGGAACCACTTGATTATGAATCACTTGGTACTTGCGAACCGTGCCTCATGGGCAAGATGACTAAAACACCGTTCTCCGGTACTATGGAGAGAGCAACAGATTTGTTGGAAATCATACATACCGATGTATGTGGTCCGATGAATATTGAGGCTCGTGGTGGATATCGTTATTTTCTCACCTTCACAGATGATTTAAGCAGATATGGGTATATCTACTTAATGAAACATAAATCTGAAACATTTGAAAAGTTCAAAGAATTTCAGAGTGAAGTTGAAAATCATCGTAACAAGAAAATAAAGTTTCTACGATCTGATCGTGGAGGAGAATATTTGAGTTACGAGTTTGGTGTACATTTGAAAACTGTGGAATAGTTTCGCAACTCACGCCACCTGGAACACCACAGCGTAATGGTGTGTCCGAACGTCGTAATCGTACTTTACTAGATATGGTGCGATCTATGATGTCTCTTACTGATTTACCGCTATCTTTTTGGGGTTATGCTTTAGAGACGGCCGCATTCACGTTAAATAGGGCACCATCAAAATCCGTTGAGATGACGCCTTATGAACTGTGGTTTGGCAAGAAACCAAAGTTGTCGTTTCTGAAAGTTTGGGGCTGCGATGCTTATGTGAAAAAGCTTCAACCTGACAAGCTCGAACCCAAATCGGAGAAGTGTGTCTTCATAGGATATCCAAAGGAAACTATTGGATACACCTTCTATCACAGATCCGAAGGCAAGACTTTTGTTGCTAAATTCGGAAACTTTCTTGAGAAGGAGTTTCTCTCGAAAGAAGTGAGTGGGAGGAAAGTAGATCTTGACGAGGTAACTGTACCTGCTCCCTTGTTGGAAAGTAGTACATCACAGAAAACTGTTTCTGCGACACCTACACCAATAAGTGAGGAAGTTAATGATAATGATCATGAAACTTCAGAACAAGATACTACTGAACCTCGTAGATCAACCAGAGTAAGATCCGCACCAGAGTGGTACGGTAATCCAGTTCTGGAAGTCATGATACTAGATCATGATGAACCTACGAACTATGAAGAAGCGATGGTGAGCCCAGATTCCGCAAAGTGGCTTGAAGCCATGAAATCTGAGATGGGATCCATGTATGAGAACAAAGTATGGACTTTGGTTGACTTGCCCGATGATCGGCAAGCAATTGAAAATAAATGGATCTTTAAGAAGAAGACTGACGCTGATGGTAATGTTACTGTCTATAAAGCTCGACTTGTCGCAAAAGGTTTTCGGCAAGTTCAAGGGATTGACTACGATGAGACCTTCTCACCCGTAGCGATGCTTAAGTCCGTCCGAATCATGTTAGCAATTGCCGCATTTTATGATTATGAAATTTGGCAGATGGATGTCAAAAATGCATTCCTGAATGGATTTCTGGAAGAAGAGTTGTATATGATGCAACCGGAAGGTTTTGTCGATCCAAAGGGAGCTAACAAAGTGTGCAAGCTCCAGCGATCCATTTATGGATTGGTGCAAGCATCTCGGAGTTGGAATAAACGCTTTGATAGTGTGATCAAAGCATTTGGTTTTATACAGACTTTCGGAGAAGCCTGTATTTACAAGAAAGTGAGTGGGAGCTCTGTAGCATTTCTAATATTATATGTGGATGACATATTGCTGATTGGAAATGATATAGAATTTCTGGATAGCATAAAGGGATACTTGAATAAAAGTTTTTCAATGAAAGACCTCAGTGAAGCTGCTTACATATTAGGCATTAAGATCTATAGAGATAGATCAAGACGCTTAATTGGACTTTCACAAAGCACATACCTTGACAAGATTTTGAAGAAATTCAAAATGGATCAAGCAAAGAAAGGATTCTTGCCTGTGTTACAAGGTGTGAAGTTGAGTAAGACTCAATGCCCGACCACTGCAGAAGATAGAGAGAATATGAAAGATGTTCCCTATGCATCAGCCATAGGCTCTATCATGTATGCAATGCTGTGTACCAGACCTGATGTGTGCCTTGCTATAAGTTTAGCAGGGAGGTACCAAAGTAATCCAGGAGTGGATCACTGGACAGCGGTCAAGAACATCCTGAAATACCTGAAAAGGACTAAGGATATGTTTCTCGTATATGGAGGTGACAAAGAGCTCACCGTAAAAGGTTACGTTGATGCAAGCTTTGACACTGATCCGGACGATTCTAAATCGCAAACCGGATACGTGTTTACATTAAACGGTGGAGCTGTCAGTTGGTGCAGTTCTAAACAAAGCGTCGTAGCGGGATCTACATGTGAAGCGGAGTACATAGCTGCTTCGGAAGCAGCGAACGAAGGAGTCTGGATGAAGGAGTTCATATCCGATCTAGGTGTCATACCTAGTGCATCGGGTCCAATGAAAATCTTTTGTGACAATACTAGTGCAATTGCCTTGGCAAAGGAATCCATATTTCACAAAAGGACCAAACACATCAAGAGACGCTTCAATTCCATCTGGGATCTAGTCCAGGTGGGAGACATAGAGATTTGCAAGATACATACGGATCTGAATGTTGCAGACCCGTTGACTAAGCCTCTTCCACGAGCAAAACATGATCAGCACCAAGGCTCCATGGGTGTTAGAATCATAACAGTATAATCTAGATTATTGACTCTAGTGCAAGTGGGAGACTGAAGGGAAATATGCCCTAGAGGCAATAATAAAGTTATTATTTATTTCCTTATATCATGATAAATGTTTATTATTCATGCTAGAATTGTATTAACCGGAAACATAATACATGTGTGAATACATAGACAAACAAGTGTCACTAGTATGCCTCTACTTGACTAGCTCGTTAATCAAAGATGGTTATGTTTCCTAACCATGAACAAATGAGTTGTTATTTGATTAACGAGGTCACATCATTAGTTGAATGATCTGATTGACATGACCCATCCATTAGCTTAGCACACGATCGTTTAGTATGTTGCTATTGCTTTTCTTCATGACTTATACATGTTCCTATGACTATGAGATTATGCAACTCCCGTTTGCCGGAGGAACACTTTGGGTGCTACCAAATGTCACAACGTAACTGGGTGATTATAAAGGAGCATTACAGGTGTCTCCAAAGGTAGATGTTGGGTTGGCGTATTTCGAGATTAGGATTTGTCACTCCGATTGTCGGAGAGGTATCTCTGGGCCCTCTCGGTAATGCACATCACATAAGCCTTGCAAGCACTGCAACTAATATGTTAATTTTGAGATGATGTATTACGGAACGAGTAAAGAGACTTACCGGTAAAGAGATTGAACTAGGTATTGGATACCGACGATCGAATCTCGGGCAAGTAACATACCGATGACAAAGGGAACAACGTATGTTGTTATGCGGTCTTACCGATAAAGATCTTCGTAGAATATGTAGGAGCCAATATGGGCATCCAGGTCCCGCTATTGGTTATTGACTGGAGACGTGTCTCGGTCATGTCTACATTGTTCTCAAACCCGTAGGGTCCGCACGCTTAAGGTTACGATGACAGTTACATTATGAGTTTATGCATTTTGATGTACCGAAGGTTGTTCGGAGTCCCGGATGTGATCACGGACATGACGATGAGTCTCGAAATGGTCTAGAAGTAAAGATTGATATATTGGAAGCCTATGTTTGGATATCGGAAGTGTTCCGGGTGAAATCGGGATTTTACCGGGTTACCGGGAGGTTACCGGAACCCCCCGGGAGCCATATGGGCCTTCATGGGCCTTAGTGGAAAGGAGAAAGGGGCAGCCCAAGGCGGCTGCGCCACTTCCCCCTCCCCTAGTCCTATTAGGACTAGGAGAAGGTGGCCGGCCCCCCTCTCTCTCTTTCCCCCTTTGGGGAATCCTAGTTGGAATAGGATTGGGGGGGGGGAGTCCTACTCCCGGAAGGAGTAGGACTCCTCCTGCGCCTCTCTCCCTGGCCGGCGCCCCTCCCCCCTTTTGGCTCCTTTATATACTGAGGTAGAGACACCCTAGAACACACAAGTTGATCCACGTGATCTATTCCTTAGCCGTGTGCGGTGCCCCCTGCCACCATATTCCTCGATAATACTGTAGCGGAGTTTAGGCGAAGCCCTGCTGCTGTAGTACATCAAGATCGTCACCACGCCGTCGTGCTGACGGAACTCTTCCCCGACACTTTGCTGGATCGGAGTCCGGGGATCGTCATCAAGCTGAACGTGTGCTCGAACTCGGAGGTGCTGTAGTTTCGGTGCTTGATCGGTTGGATCGTGAAGACGTACGACTACTTCCTCTACGTCGTGTCATCGCTTCCGCAGTCGGTCTGCGTTGGGTACGTAGACAACACTCTCCCCTCTCGTTGCTATGCATCACATGATCTTGCGTGGGCGTAGGAAATTTTTGAAATTACTACGAAACCCAACACCACATGGGTATGTAATCACCACATCTATCAACTACATTGATGATTTTGTACCGCCAAGGGTATAATGTATCGGAAAGAGATTCCACCTCTAGAGAGTAGTTCGCGTATCTACGTGAACCCTTGTGCTACAATACTTGCTCTATATGTTTCACCACCTCATTGTTCTCATTCCGTTTGCAGAAGAAAACTGGTGTAGGTATTGCTTATGTGAATACCTTCCCTTTATTGAGCAAGATTATTTCTACCTAGAATATGCCCTTTGCTCGATTCCAGTTCGAGTGTTGTTCACACTTTGCCATGGTCGTGGGCGAAGCTAGGTCTCGTCGCCTAGGAAAAACTGGATTGTAGGCCGGAGCCACGCATGGGGCACGGAGGGGCGCCGCAGTCTTCGTCGGCAGCCACGCCAGGGAAGGAGGGGAGCGATGCGTCTCACCATGGTTAGAGAAACCGGGTCGTGGTCGCGTCCATCACGCCCAACTCGCTGTGATGCAGCCGCACCCACCGCTGCCACTTGATACACCTCCAACGTATCTATAATTTTTTGATTGTTCCATGCTATTATAGTATTAATCTTGGATATTTGTTATGCAATTATATATCATCTTTTGGGACTAACCTATTAACCTAGTGCCTAGTGCCAGTTGCGGTTTTTTTGCTTGTTTTTGGCTTTTCAGAAAATCAGTACCAAACGGAGTCCAAACGCTACGAAACTTTTTGATGATTTTTTCTGGACCAGAAGGGACCCTAGAAGCTTTGGGAGAAGACCTGAAGAGTCACGAGGTAGTGACAAGCCTGCCAGGCCCCTCGTGGCACCTATTGACCTAATTGCACTTCTATAAGTTCCCAAATATTCCCAATACATTAGAGAGCCACCCAAAATACTTTTTTCGTCGCTGCAAATTTCTGTTCTTCGGAGATCCCATCTAGAGACCTTTTCCGGTACTCTGTCGGAGGGGAAATCGATCACGAAGGGTCTCTACATCAACGTTGCTGCTCTTCCGATGACGTGCGAGTAGTTTACCACAGACCTACGGGTCCATAGCTAGTAGCTAGATGGCTTCTTATCTCTCTTTGCTCTTCAATATAATGTTCTCCTCGATGTTCTTGGAGATATATTCGATGTAATCTTTTTTTTGCCGTGTGTTTATTGGGATCTGATGAATTGTGCGTTTATGATCAGATTATTCATGAATATTATGAGTCTTCTCCGAGCGCTTTTATGCATGATTGTTATAGCTTTGTATTTATCGTCGATCTATCCGTTTGGTGTGGCCAACTAGATTGATTTATCTTGCAATGGGAGAGGTGCTTTGTGATGGGTTCGATCTTGCGTTTCTCAATCCCAATGACAAAAAGGGACATGTGTTGGGGAATGCAGTAATTACAAAAAAATTCCTACGCACACGCAAGATCATGGTGATGCATAACAACGAGAGGGGAGAGTATCGTCTATGTACCCTAGTAGACCGTAAGCGGAAGCGTTATGACAACGCGGTTGATGTAGTCGTATGTATTCACGATCGACCGATCTAGCACCGAAGGTACGGCACCTCCGCGATCCGCACACGTTCAGCTCGGTGACGTCCCGCGAACTCACGATCCAGTAGAGCTTCAAGGGAGAGTTTCGTCAGCACGACGGCATGATGACGGTGATGATGACGCTACCGGAACAGGGCTTTGCCTAAGCACCGCTATGATATAACCGAGGTGGATTATGGTGGAGGGGGGCACCGCACACGGCTAAAAGATCAATGATCAACTTGTGTGTCTATGGGGTGACCCCTCCCCCGTATATAAAGGAGTGGAGGAGGGGGAGAGGCCGGCCATCCTAGGCGCGCCCCAAGGGGTGTCCTACTCCCATTGGGAGTAGGACTCCAACCCTTCCAAGAGTAGGAGTAGGAGAGAGGGAACGAGGGGAGAAGGGGAAGGAAAGGGGGGCGCCGCCCCCCTCCTTGTCCAATTCGGACTAGAGGGGGAGGGGGGTGCGGCCTACCCTGGCCGCCCCTCCTCTTCTCCACTAAGGCCCAATAGGCCCATTACACTCCCCGGGGGGTTCCGGTAACCCCCCGGTACTCCGGTATTTATCCGAACTTGCCCGGAACCCTTCCGAAGTCCAAACATAGTCATCCAATATATCGATCTTTATGTATCGACCATTTCGAGACTCCTAGTCATGTCCTTGATCACATCCGGGACTCTGAACTACCTTTGGTACATCAAAACACATAAAATCATATTATCGATCATCACCGAACGTTAAGCGTGCGGACCCTACGGGTTCGATAACTATGTAGACATGACCGAGACTAATCTCCGGTCAATAACCAATAGCGGAACCTGGATGCTCATATTGGCTCCTACATATTCTACGAAGATCTTTATCGGTCAAACCGCATAACGGTATACGTTGTTCCCTTTGTCATCGGTATGTTACTTGCCCGAGATTTGATCGTCGGTATCTCAATACCTAGTTCAATCTCGTTACCGGAAAGTCTCTTTACTCGGTCCGTAATTCTACATCCCATAACTAACTCATTAGCTACATTGCTTTCAAGGCTTATTGTGATGTACATTACCGAGAGGGCCCAGAGATACCTCTCCGACAATCGGAGTGACAAATCCTAATCTTGATCCATGCCAACTCAACAAACACCATCGGAGACACTTGTAGAGCACCTTTATAATCACCCAGTTACGTTGTGACATTTGGTAGCACAAAAAGTATTCCTCTGATATTCGGGAGTTACATGATCTCATAGTCATAGGAACATGCATAGTTATGGATAAAGCAATAGCAACAAACTAAACGATCATCGTGCTAAGCTAACGGATGGGTCAAGTCAATCACATCATTCTCTAATGATGTGATCCGTTAATCAAATGACAACTCATGTCTATGGTTAGGAAACATAACCATCATTGATTTAACGAGCTAGTCAAGTAGAGGCAAACTAGTGACACTCTGTTTGTCTATGTATTCACACATGTACTAAGTTTCCGGTTAATACAATTCTAGCATGAATAATAAACATTTATCATGATATAAGGAAATATAAATAGCAACTTCATTATTGCCTCTAGGGCATATTTCCTTCAGTCTCCCACTTGCACTAGAGTCAATAATCTAGATTACACTGTAATGATTCTAACACCCATGGAGTCTTGGTGCTGATCATGTTTTGCTCGTGAGAGAGGCTTAGTCAACGGGTCTGCAACATTTAGATCCGTATGTATCTTGCAAATCTCTATGTCTCCCTCCTTGACTTGATCACGGATGGAATTGAAGCGTCTCTTGATGTGCTTGGTTCTCTTGTGAAATCTGGATTCCTTTGCCAAGGCAATTGCTCTAGTATTGTCACAAAAGATTTTCATTGGACCCGATGCACTAGGTATGACACCTAGATCGGATATGAACTCCTTCATCCAGACTCTTTCATTTGCTGCTTCTGAAGCAGCTATGTATTCCGCTTCACACGTAGATCCCGCCACGACGCTCTGCTTGGAACTGCCCCAACTGATAGCTCCACCATTTAATAAAAACACGTATCCGGATTGTGACTTAGAGTCATCCGGATCAGTGTCAAAGCTTGCATCGGTGTAACCATTTACGACAAGCTCTTTGTCACCTCCATATACGAGAAACATATCCTTAGTCCTTTTTAGGTATTTCAGGATGTTCTTGACCGTTGTCCAGTGATCCACTCCTGGATTACTTTGGTACCTCCCTGCTAAACTTATAGCAAGGCACACATCACGTCTGGTACACAACACTGCATACATGATAGAGCCTATGGCTGAAGCATAGGGAACACCTTTCATTTTCTCTCTATCTTCTGCAGTGGTCGGGCATTGAGTCTGACTCAACTTCACACCTTGTAATACAGGCAAGATCCCTTTCTTTGCCTGATCCATTTTGAACTTTTTCAAAACTTTATCAATGTATGTGCTTTGTGAAATTCCAATTAAGCATCTTGATCTATCTCTATAGATCTTGATGCCCAATATATAAGCAGCTTCACCGAGGTCTTTCATTGAAAAATTCTTATTCAAGTATTCTTTTATGCTATTTAGAAATTCAGTATCATTTCCAATCAACAATATTTCATATACATATAATATCAGAAATGCTACGGATCTCCCACTCACTTTCTTGTAAATACATGCTTCTCGAAAAGTTTGTATAAAACCATATGCTTTGATCACACTATCAAAGCGTATATTCCAACTCCGAGAGGCTTGCACCAGTCCATAAATGGATCGCTGGAGCTTGCACACTTTTTAGCACCTTTTGGATCGACAAAACCTTCTGGTTGCATCATATACAACTCTTCTTTAAGATATCCATTAAGGAATGCAGTTTTGACATCCATTTGCCAAATTTCATAATCATAAAATGCGGCAATTGCTAACATGATTCAGACAGACTTAAGCATCGCTACGGGTGAGAAGGCCTCATCGTAGTCAACTCCTTGAACTTGTCGAAAACCTTTCGCAAAAAGTCGAGCTTTGTAGACAGTAACATTACCGTCAGCGTCAGTCTTCTTCTTGAAGATCCATTTATTCTCTAAGGCCTCCCGATCATCGGGCAAGTCAACCAAAGTCCATACTTTGTTCTCATACATGGATCCCATCTTAGATTTCATGGCTTCAAGCCATTTTGCGGAATCTGGGCTCATCATTGCTTCCTCATAGTTCGTAGGTTCGTCATGGTCAAGTAACATGACTTCCAGAACAGGATTACCGTACCACTCTGGTGCGGATCTTACTCTGGTTGACCTATGAGGTTCGGTAGTAACTTGATCAGAAGTTTCATGATCATCATCATTAGCTTCCTCGCTTACTGATGTAGGAATCACTGGAACTGATTTCAGTGATGAACTACTTTCCAATAAGGGAGAAGGTACAATTACCTCGTCAAGTTCTACTTTCCTCCCACTCACTTCTTTCGAGAGAAACTCCTTCTCTAGAAAGGATCCATTCTTAGCAACGAATATCTTGCCTTCGGATCTGTGATAGAAGGTGTACCCAATAGTCTCCTTTGGGTATCCTATGAAGACACATTTCTCCGATTTGGGTTCGAGCTTATCAGGTTGAAGCTTTTTCACATAAGCATCGCAACCCCAAACTTTAAGAAACGACAACTTGGGTTTCTTGCCAAACCACAGTTCATAAGGTGTCATTTCGACGGATTTAGATGGTTCCCTATTTAACGTGAATGCAGCCGTCTCTAAAGCATAACCCCAAAATGATAGCGGTAAATCAGTAAGAGACATCATAGATCACACCATGTCTAGTAAAGTACGATTACAACGTTCAGACACACCATTACACTGTGGTGTTTCAGGTGGCGTGAGTTGCGAAACTATTCTGCATTGTTTCAAATGAAGTCCAAACTCATAACTCAAATATTCGCCTCCACGATCAGATCGTACAAACTTGATTTTCTTGTTACGATTATTTTCCACTTCACTCTGAAATTCTTTGAACTTTTCAAATGTTTCAGACTTATGTTTCATTAAGTAGATATACCCATATCTTCTCAAATCATCTGTGAAGGTGAGAAAATAACAATATCCGCGGCGAGCTTCAATGTGCATTGGACCACATACATCCGTATGTATGATTTCCAATAACTCTGTTGCTCGCTCCATTGTTCCGGAGAACGGAGTTTTAGTCATCTTGCCCATGTGCCGTAGCTTTCATCTCTTTGATAGATTTGTTTTGGTAGGGGAGCAAAAGAGATGTAGATTCAACCCTCTCATTCATGGGGGTGCCCAAATGTGGTTTTAATCTTTTCATAAGTATCTACGGCATCCCCTTCAAGAAAACCTTCTTCCAAAATAGAGTCTAGGACCTGCTTAAACGAAGAAGGTAGGGCAACATAAAAGCTCTTTAAGTAAATTTCAATTTGGTATTGGGGCACATAGCTGGCCCGGATCCTTAATGGTCTATCCCAAGCATCTTTCAAAGATTCATCGAGTAAATAACGAAAAATTCTGGAATCATCTTCGTCAAAATTATTAAGATTCTCATTGATAACTTCGGTAGGTCTTTCCATAGCATCATTTTTATGAGTTTAGAGAATAGAAGGATTGTCAAAAGTACTAAAACTTAGGAGAGAACCCCCAACCCTTTTTGATTCCGACATGGCGAAAGAAAGGTGAGCGGAAAAGAGAGGGTAAACAAAACGGCAAGGGTGAACTGGGGGAGAGGAAAACAAGAGGCAAATGGCAAATAATGTAATGCGAGGGATAAGAGTTGTCGGATTTCGGGTTCCGGCAGACCCTTGAGGTTCGAACACTGGGGTGCACGCGGAGATCTCTCCCCTACCGATCTACGTCCGATCCTCTCGTGTGAACTAAGATGAAAATGATGAACAGCACAAGAGACACGAGGATTATACTAGTTCGGGCCACCGTTGTGGTGTAATACCCTACTCCAGTGTGTGGTGTGGTGGATTGCCTCTAGGGCTGATGATGGTCAGTACAAGGGAAGAACAGCCTCGCGAGAGGTGTTCTTGAGCTGGTGCGATGAACTGCTAGGGTGAGTTCCGTCGCCTCTCTCTCTCTCTGCTAGGGTTCTACTAGATCTCCCCTCCTGTCTCTCTACTCTGTGGTGGCTAGCTCTATTTATAGAGGCCCTGGGCCTCTCCCCGAATAATGGAGCGGGAAGGGCGCCAACAATTGGCCATTTTGAAGGGGAACATCTAGTACAAGTTATCCTGACCAAAGGTGGTCTTCGGCTGCCAAAGGCACCGGTGATGACGCCGTCTTGGGCTCCATGGTGACCTCCGTCCGGCCGTCCGGCTGGTCTTGGTCTCGTTGCACCGGAATGGTAACCTTTGCCCAATACCTTGGCATGTGCTTGCCCCCTTTGCACCAAAGGGGAAACAAGGACCCTGCGCAGGCCGGCGCCCGCCTGGCGCCCCCCTGGCCTTGATCGTCATGGCTTGCGTCACGGGATCCTCGCGAGGTACCCTTGCATTGATCTCTCCGCCTCCTTGCGAGCCTGCCTGATGAGGCCGCTCTTGAGGAAGCTTCCTGTCGTCCGCCCCGCGAGGCTTGGCCCCTCGCGAGGGTCTTGAGCTTGGGACGATGAAGATGGGCTGCGCTGGGCCCCCACTTGAGCCACGCCGCAGGCCGCAGGCGGGCAAGTCTGGGGACCCCCGTTCTCAGAACACCGACAGTAGCCCCCGGGCCCAAGGCGCGTGCGGGCTTGGCTTAACAGAGAAGCGAAGGGGCAAGCGCGAAGCGCCGTGGGCCCTAACAGCCTGCGGCCTTGGGCGCCGCGTGGCGGTTGATTGGACGTGGTCGTCTGCACTTCCCACGACGTCTAGGCAACCGCACGACTTGACAAGTTCCTGCATGCAGAGATACGGGTCATGATTACCTGAGGTCATGGTGCTCGGCGGTTGGCCTTCTCCGGCTATAAGTACAGGGCTGCGTGAGCTCCGCCAGTTCACCCCTTTCCGTTACTCCTCCTCTTCTTCTTCCTCATCCTTGCTTCCTCCTGCACCAATGGCACCGATCCGCCGGTTTTCAGCTGAGGAGAAGGGAAAGTCCCCCAGCGAGGGTCCTGACCCCCTTCCGCCGAAGAAGCGGCCAATCCTCTACCACCGGGACAAAGGCGCCTGGCAGGAGGTGTCGAGGCCGTGGTACGAGCGGCCGCCGCCTGGGTTTCCGCTGCCCTTGTACGTCCGCATCATAGGCCCCAGGGTGGAGGGTGCCGAGCAACACCAACAGCGTCGCCGCCGACATCGGCGAGTCACAGTGGTGCGCGTCATCCCCCCTGGAGTCCACGCGGAGCGCTCCTCTCGCGAGCTTGTGCTCCACGCCGCCATGCCTCCAACTTCGTGGATCCTCCTTCCTCCCTCCTTCGCCTTCAAGATGCCACCGAGTGGGGCCCTGGAGCTCTGGCTGCAGCAGGCCGACTGTGGCACCCCTGCAACCGGAGCGGAGGTCGCGGTCGTCGCTCCGGGCAAGGTCTTCATGACCCAGGGCTGGGGTGAGATTGCCCGGGTCTGTCGCGCGGACGGTGCCTTGGTGATCCATCTTGAATACATCGGCGCCTCCTTGATGTTCTTCAAGGTCTTTGATGCAGAAGGACGCCGGCTGGAATGCCGCCCTAAGGGAAGCGACAGTGGTGACGAACTGGCGAGGACCAGCCCCGCCCGTTGGTCCTCCTGCAGCTCCTCAGGCAGCAGCAAAGGGACTGAGGGCTTCAGCGGCTCCCCCGAACTCCTCGCGACCCCGGAGACGAGTGACGACAGCTACGAGCCTCCGAGCTCGTGCCGCGCTTGGAGTGGGGCAGCTGCATCGGGCCGCCGACGCCACTGATCTGGATGGGATTGGCGCTGTCACTGGGCAGCCCACTGTTGATGATGGCATCGCTTGGGGAGGTGCTAGCAAGTAGCGTCCCTTAGGGTTAGCACCTTTTGCTCCCTGCGAGGAATTAAAGCAACACCCCGCGGGGGTATGTAAGGCGTCTGCCGTGCCTTTTGTAAATACTATATCCTTAATATGAATTGGCGTGAGGTGTCCGTTCTGTCCCGGCTAAGCTCCCCCTTTCTATCCTCACGAGGACTTGCCGCTCTACGCTGACAGGTCCCAGTCCCCAGGCAAGCTTCAACCGTTGCTGGTATGCCAGGTCGCGATGCCGTGGTCAAGGCCAGGAGGTGAGCGGCCCGAGGTCCGGTAAGAGCCCCCGAGTCGCGATGCTCGGGAGATCCCCTTTAGTGCTCAAGCAATCCTTGCTGGGCGAGAAAGGAAGGTAGCCTCGTCATGACAGAGTTGCACTGGGCAGGGATTTAGCATTGCGTTGGTCTAGCTCTTGCGAGGGCGCGACTTATCTTGTGCGTCTAATGTAGTTCCTTGGAGAGGCGCCCGGCCCGAGAGGCGGTGGCCGAGGTGCTGCTGGGTGAGGCCCTCGCGAGCTTCTTCCCACTCCCCCGCACTTTCCTCAACGCTCTATGTCCTCAGGTCCCGACCCTCGAGCGAGCTCAGCCGCCGCTGGTATGACAGGTCGCGATGCCGTGGGTCAAGGCCAGGGGGTGAGGGCTGGAGAGCCAGTGAGAGCCCATGAGTCGCGATGCTCAGGAGCCCCCCTTTTAACGTGCAAGCGGTTCATGCCGAAGAGTGGGAGAGAGAGCTCACGATGCCCCCAACGTCGCTCCTGCAGTAGGTCCTGCACACCAATCATGAGGAGAAACAAGGCCTGTCGTTACGGTCGCCGGCCAACCTATGGTCACTCCGAGGGAGCGGTCAGGGCACTGAGGGCCTGGTGAGGTGGCGCCGTGCGGGGCTGCCGCGGCCAGAGCTCGACCACTCAGGTTTATCAACGCTGCGGGGACGGACCCGTGTGCACGCGCCATGCCAGAGCGAGCGGCTCTTCAAATAGGCGTCGATCGAGCAGGTGATTAGGTCAGGTATGTTAAGCACATAGGAAATCCAATTTCAAGCAAGCGCAGGTAAAAGCAACCGCCGCTGGGTCGGGCCCGAGCGGCGTGGGGATGATGCAGCCCGAGGGGCGCCCCCAACAAGGTAAATAAAGAGCATAACCAAAATGGATACATGCTGCGGGGACGGACCCGCGCGGCCTGGGAATGGTGCAGCCCTGTGGGCGCTCCCAGCTGAAAGTAGAACTCTGAAAGATGTCACCTGGTGCTGTTGAAGATGAAGTGATGCTGAGGAAGCGAGCGATGTGCGGTGAAGACATCAGCCCTCCGGAGCCCCCAGGCCCAGGGGCCTCGGGAGGCTCCGGTGGCACGTGCAGGTCTTCGGGGACCATCGCCACCTCCGCCAGGACCGCGTGATGCCTGACCTCCTGAGCCTCCAGAATGCTCCTCAACAGGCGCTGATGTGCGGCGACCGCGCTCGGCAGGCCGAAGTGAAGGAAATATGCCCTAGAGGCAATAATAAAGTTATTATTTATTTCCTTATATCATGATAAATGTTTATTATTCATGCTAGAATTGTATTAACCGGAAACATAATACTTGTGTGAATACATAGACAAACAAAGTGTCACTAGTATGCCTCTACTTGACTAGCTCGTTAATCGAAGATGGTTATGTTTCCTAACCATAAACAAAAGAGTTGTTATTTGATTAACGGGATCACATCATTAGGAGAATGATGTGATTGACATGACCCATTCCATTAGCTTAGCACCCGATCGTTTAGTATGTTGCTATTGCTTTCTTCATGACTTATACATGTTCCTATGACTATGAGATTATGCAACTCCCGTTTGCCGGAGGAACACTTTGTGTGCTACCAAACGTCACAACATAACTGGGTGATTATAAAGGAGCTCTACAGGTGTCTCCAAAGGTACATGTTGGGTTGGCGTATTTCGAGATTAGGATTTGTCACTCCGATTGTCGGAGAGGTATCTTTGGGCCCTCTCGGTAATGCACATCACATAAGCCTTGCAAGCATTGCAACTAATGAGTTAGTTGTGAGATGATGTATTACGGAACGAGTAAAGAGACTTGCCGGTAACGAGATTGAACTAGGTATTAAGATACCGACGATCGAATCTTGGGCAAGTAACATACCGATGACAAAGGGAACAACGTATGTTGTTATGCGGTCTGACCGATAAAGATCTTCGTAGAATATGTAGGAGCCAATATGGGCATCCAGGTCCCGCTATTGGTTATTGACCGGAGACGTGTCTCGGTCATGTCTACATTGTTCTCGAACCCGTAGGGTCCGCGCGCTTAAGGTTACGATGACAGTTATATTATGAGTTTATGCATTTTGATGTACCGAAGGTTGTTCGGAGTCCCGGATGTGATCACGGACATGACTAGGAGTCTCGAAATGGTCGAGACATAAAGATTGATATATTGGAAGCCTATGTTTGGATATCGGAAGTGTTCCGGATGAAATCGGGATTTTACCGGAGTACCGGGAGGTTACCGGAACCCCCCGGGAGTTATATGGGCCTTAGTGGGCCTTAGTGGAAAAGAGAAGGGGCTGCCCAAGATGGGCTGCGCGCCTCCCTCCCTCCCCTAGTCCTATTAGGACAAGGAGAGGTGGCCGGCCCCCCTCTCTCTTTTCCCCCTCCGCGAATCCTATTCCAACTAGGATTGGGGGGGGGGGGAATCCTACTCCCAGAGGGAGTAGGACTCTCCTGGCGCGCCACCCTTGGCCGGCCAGCCTCCCCCCTCTAGTCCTTTATATACGGAGGCAGGGGCACCCCAGAAACACACAAGTTGATCCACGTGATCTATTCCTTAGCCGTGTGCGGCGCCCCCAGCCACCATAGTCCTCGATAATATTGTAGCGGTGCTTAGGCGAAGCCCTGCAGCAGTAGTACATCAAGATCGTCACCACACCGTCGTGCTGACGGAACTCTTCCCCGACACTTTGCTGGATCGGAGTCCGGGGATCGTCATCGAGCTGTACGTGTGCTAAAACTCGGAGGTGCCGTAGTTTCGGTGCTTGATCGGTTGGGCCGTGAAGACGTACAACTACATCAACCAAACGCTTCCGTTGTCGATCTACAAAGGGTACATAGATCACACTCTCCTCTCGTTGCTATGCATCACCATGATCTTGCGTGTGCGTAGGAATTTTTTTGAAATTACTACGAAACCCAACAGTGGCATCCGAGCCTAGGTTTTATATGTTGATGTTATATGCACGAGTAGAACACAAGTGAGTTGTGGGTGATATAAGTCATACTGCTTACCAGCATGTCATACTTTGGTTCGGCGGTATTGTTGGATGAAGCGGCCCGGACCGACATTACGCGTACGCTTACGCGAGACCGGTTCTCCCGACGTGCTTTGCACAAAGGTGGCTAGCGGGTGACAGTTTCTCCAACTTTAGTTGAACCAAGTGTGGCTACGCACGGTCCTTGCGAATGTTAAAACATCACCAACTTGACAAACTATCGTTGTGGTTTTGATGCGTAGGTAAGATTGGTTCTTGCTTAAGCCCGTAGCAGCCACGTAAAACTTGCAACAACAAAGTAGAGGGCGTCTAACTTGTTTTTGCAGGGCATGTTGTGATGTGATATGGTCAAGACGTTATGAGATATAAGTTGTTGTATGAGATGATCATGTTTTGTTGAAGTTATCGGCAACTGGCAAAATCCTTATGGTTGTCTCTCTATTGCATAAGATGCAAGCGCCCAATAACTGCTTTACTTTATCGCTATGCGATAGCAATAGTTGCAAGAGCAATTGTTGGCGAGACGACCATGTGACGACACATTGATATAGATCAAGATGATGGAGATCATGGTGTCATGCCGGTGACGATAGAGATCATAACAGTACTTTGGAGATGGAAATCAAGGCGCAAGATGATGATGGCCATATCATGTCACTTATTTTGATTGCATATGATGTTTATCTTTTATACATCTTATTTTGCTTAGTTTGACGGTAGCATTTTAAGATGATCTCTCACTAATTATCAAGAAGTGTTCTCCCTGAGTATGCACCGTTGCGAAAGTTCTTCGTGCTGAGACACCACGTGATGATCGGGTGTGATAGGCTCTACGTTCAAATACAACGGGTGCAAAACAGTTGCACACGCGGAATACTCAGGTTATACTTGACGAGCCAAGCATATACAGATATGGCCTCGGAACACAGAGACCGAAAGGTCGAGCGTGAATCATATAGTAGATATGATCAACATAGTGATGTTCACCAATGAAACTGCTCCATCTCACGTGATGATCGGACATGGTTTAGTTGATTTGGATCACGTGATCACTTAGAGGATTAGAGGGATGTCTATCTAAGTGGGAGTTCTTAAGTAATATGATTAATTGAACTTAAATTTATCATGAACTTAGTCCTGGTAGTATTTTGCAAATTATGTTACAGATCAATAGCTCGCGTTGTTGCTTCCCTATGTTTATTTTGATATGTTCCTAGAGAAAATTGTGTTGAAAGATGTTAGTAGCAATGATGCGGATTGGATCCGTGATCTGAGGTTTATCCTCATTGCTGCACAGAAGAATTATGTCCTTGATGCACCGCTAGGTGACGGACCTATTGCAGGAGCAGATGCAGACGTTATGAACGTTTGGCTAGCTCAATATGATGACTACTTGATAGTTTAGTGCACCATGCTTAATGGCTTAGAATCGGGACTTCAAAGACGTTTTGAATGTCATGGAGCATATGAGATGTTCCAGGAGTTGAAGTTAATATTTCAAGCAAATACCCGAGTTGAGAGATATGAAAGTCTCCAACAAGTTCTATAGCTAAAAGATGGAGGAGAATCGCTCAACTAGTGAGCATGTGCCCAGATTGTCTGAGTACAACAATCGCTTGAATCAAGTGGGAGTTAATCTTCCAGATAAGATAGTGATTGACAGAATTCTCTAGTCACCATCACCAAGTTAGTAGAACTTCGTGATGAACTATGATATGCAAGGGATAATGGAAACGATTCCCAAGCTCTTCGTAATGCGGAAATTGACGAAGGTAGAAATCAAGAAAAACATCAAGTGTTGATGGTAGACAAGACCACTAGTTTCAAGAAAAGGGCAGAGGGAAGAAGGGGAACTTCAAGAAGAACAGCAAGCAAGTTGCTGCTCAAGTGAAGAAGCCCAAGTCTGGTCCTAAGCCTGAGACTAAGTGTTTCTACTGCAAAGGGACTGGTCACTGGAAGCGGAACTACCCCAAGTGATTGGCAGAAAAGAAGGATGGCAAAGTGAACATAAGTATATTTGATATACATGTTATTGATGTCTACTTTACTAGTGTTTATAGCAACCCCTCAGTATTTGATACTAGTTCAGTTGCTAAGATTAGTAACTCGAAACGGGAGTTGCAGAATAAACAGAGACTAGTTAAGGGTGAAGTGACGATGTGTGTTAGAAGTGGTTCCAAGATTGATATGATCATCATCGCACACTCCCTATACTTTCGGGATTAGTGTTGAACCTGAATAAGTGTTATTTGGTGTTTGTGTTAAGCATGAATATGATTTGATCATGTTTATTGTAATACGGTTATTCATTTAAGTAAGAGAATAAATTGTTGTTCAGTTTACATGAATAAAACCTTATATGGTTACACACCCAATGAAAATAGTTCGTTGGATCCCGATCGTAGTGATACACATAATCATAATATTGAAACCAAAAGATGCAAAGTTAATAATGATAGTGCAACTTATTTGTAGCACTGCCGTTTAGGTTAGATTGGTGTAAAGCGCATGAAGAAACTCCATGCTGATGGGATTTTGGAATCACTTGATTATGAATCACTTGATGCTTGTGAACCATGCCTCATGGGCAAGATGACTAAGACTCCGTTCTCCGAAGCGAGCAACTGACTTATTGGAAATAATACATACTGATGTATGCAGTCCGATGAGTGTTAAGGCTCACGACAAGTATCGTTATTTTCTGAACTTCACAGATGATTTGAGCAGATATGGGTATATCTACTTGATGAAACATAAGTCTGAAACATTTGAAAAGTTCAAAGAATTTCAGAGTGAAGTGGAAAATCATCGTGACAAGAAAATAAAGTTTCTACGATCTGATCGCGGAGACAAATATTTGAGTTACGAGTTTGGTCTTCAATTAAAACAATGTGGAATAGTTTCACAAACTCATGCCACATGGAACACCACAGCATAATGGTGTGTCAGAACGTCATAACCGTACTTTATTGGATATAGTGCAATCTATGATGTCTCTTACCGATCTACCACTATCGTTTTGGGGTTATGCATTAGAGACAGCTGCATTCACGTTAAATAGGGCACCATCTAAGTCCGTTGAGACGACACAATCTGAACTATGGTTTGGCAAGAAACCAAAGTTGTCGTTTCTTAAAGTTTGGGACTGCGATGCTTATGTGAAAAAGTTTCAACATGATAAGCTCGAACCCAAATCGGAGAAGTAAATCTTCATAGGATATCCAAAGGAAACTATTGGATACACCTTCTATCACAGATCCGAAGGCAAGACTTTTGTTGCTAAATTCGGAAACTTTCTAGAGAAGGAGTTTCTCTCGAAAGAAGTGAGTGGGAGGAAAGTAAAAAACTTGATAAGGTAATTGTACCTTCTCCCTTATTGGAAAGTAGTTCATCACAGAAATCTGTTCCTGTGACTACTACACCAATTAGTGAGGAAGCTAATGATGATGATCATGTAACTTTAGATCAAGTTACTACCGAATCTCGCAGGTAAACCATAGTGAAATGCGCACCAGAGTGGTACGGTAATCCTGTTCTGGAAGTCATGTTACTAGACCATGACAAACTTGCAAACTATGAGGAAGCGATGATGAGCCCAGATTACGCAAAATGGCTTGAGGCCATGAAATCTGAGATGGGATCCATGTATGAGAACAAAGTATAGACTTTGGTTGACTTGCCCGATGATCGGCAAGCCATAGAAAATAAATGGATCTTCAAGAGGAAGACGGACGCTGATAGTAGTGTTACTATCTACAAAGCTAGAATTGTCGCAAAAGGTTTTCGACAAGTTCAAGGTGTTGACTACGATGAGATTTTCTCACTCGTATCTATGCTTAAGTCTGTCCGAATCATGTTAGCAATTGCCGCATTTTATGAAATCTGGCAAATGGATAAACAAAACTGCATTCCTTAATGGATTTACTAAAGAAGAGTTGTATATGATGCAACTAGAAGGTTTTGTCGATCCTAAAGGTGTTAACTAAATATGCAAGCTCCAGCGATCCATCTATGGACTGGTGCAAGAATCTCGGAGTTGGAATATACGCTTTGATAAGTTGATCAAAGCATATAGTTTTATACAGACTTACGGTGAAGCCTGTATTTACAAGAAAGTGAGTGGGAGCACTACATCATTTCTGATAAGTATATGTGTATGACATATTGTTGATCGGAAATAATGTTGAATTATTCTGCAAAGCATAAAGGAGTGTTTGAAAGGAGTTTTTCAAAGAAAGACTTCGGTAAAGCTGCTTACATATTGAGCTTCAAGATCTATAGAGATAGATCAAGACGCTTGATAAGTTTTTTCAATGAGTACATACCTTGACAAGATTTTGAAGTAGTCCAAAATGGAGCAGTCAAAGAAAGAGTTCTTGCCTGTATTACAAGGTGTGAAGTTGAGTAAGACTCAAAGCCCGACCACGGCAGAAGATAGAAAGAGAATGAAAGTCATTCCCTATGCCTTGTCCATAGGTTCTATAAAGTATGTCATGCTGTGTACCAGATCTATTGTATACCCTGCACTGATTTGGCAAGGGAGTACAATAGTGATCTAGGAGTAGATCACTGGACAGTGGTCAAAATTATCCTTAGTGGAATAAGGAAATATTTCACAATTATGGAGGTGACAAAAAGGTTCGTCGTAAAAAGTTACGTCGATGCAAGTTTTGACACAGATCTGGATGACTCTAAGTCTCGATCTAGATACATATTGAAAGTGGGAGCAATAAGCTAGAGTAGCTCCGTGTAGAGCATTGTTGACATAGAAATTCGCAAAATACTTATGGATCTGAATGTGGTAGACCCGTTGACTAAAATTATCTCACAAGCAAAACATGATCACACCTTAGTACTCTTTGGGTGTTAATCAGATAGCGATGTGAACTAGATTACTGACTCTACTAAACCCTTTTGGGTGTTGATCACATATCAATGTGAACTATGGGTGTTAATCACATGGTGATGTGAACTATTGCTGTTAAATCACATGGCGATGTGAACTAGATTATTGACTCTAGTGCAAGTGGGAGACTGAAGGAAAATATGCCCTAGAGGCAATAATAAAGTTATTATTTATTTCCTTATATCATGATAAATGTTTATTATTCATGCTAGAATTGTATTAACCGAAACATAATACATGTGTGAATACATAGACAAACAGAGTGTCACTAGTATGCCTCTACTTGACTAGCTCGTTAATCGAAGATGGTTATGTTTCCTAACCATAAACAAAAGAGTTGTTATTTGATTAACGGGATCACATCATTAGGAGAATGATGTGATTGACATGACCCATTCCATTAGCTTAGCACCCGATCGTTTAGTATGTTGCTATTGCTTTCTTCATGACTTATACATGTTCCTATGACTATGAGATTATGCAACTCCCGTTTGCCGGAGGAACACTTTGTGTGCTACCAAACGTCACAACGTAACTGGGTGATTATAAAGGAGCTCTACAGGTGTCTCCAAAGGTACATGTTGGGTTGGCGTATTTCGAGATTAGGATTTGTCACTCCGATTGTCGGAGAGGTATCTCTGGGCCCTCTCGGTAATGCACATCACATAAGCCTTGCAAGCATTGCAACTAATGAGTTAGTTGTGAGATGATGTATTACGGAACGAGTAAAGAGACTTGCCGGTAACGAGATTGAACTAGGTATAGATACCGACGATCGAATCTCGGGCAAGTAACATACCGATGACAAAGGGAACAACGTATGTTGTTATGCGGTCTGACGATAAAGATCTTCGTAGAATATGTAGGAGCCAATATGGGCATCCAGGTCCCGCTATTGGTTATTGACCGGAGACGTGTCTCGGTCATGTCTACATTGTTCTCGAACCCGTAGGGTCCGCACGCTTAAGGTTACGATGACAGTTATATTATGAGTTTATGCATTTTGATGTACCGAAGGTTGTTCGGAGTCCCGGATGTGATCACGGACATGACGAGGAGTCTCGAAATGGTCGAGACATAAAGATTGATATATTGGAAGCCTATGTTTGGATATCGGAAGTGTTCCGGGTGAAATCGGGATTTTACCGGAGTACCGGGAGGTTACCGGAACCCCCCGGGAGCTATATGGGCCTTAGTGGGCCTTAGTGGAAAAGAGAAGGGGCTGCCCAAGATGGGCTGCATGCCTCCCTCCCTCCCCTAGTCCTATTAGGACAAGGAGAGGTGGCCGGCCCCCCTCTCTCTTTTCCCCCTCCGCGGATCCTATTCCAACTAGGATTGGGGGGGAATCCTACTCCCAGAGGGAGTAGGACTCTCCTGGCGCGCCACCCTTGGCCGGCCAGCCTCCCCCTCTAGTCCTTTATATACGGAGGCAGGGGCACCCCAGAAACACACAAGTTGATCCACGTGATCTATTCCTTAGCCGTGTGCGGCGCCCCCAGCCACCATAGTCCTCGATAATATTGTAGCGGTGCTTAGGCGAAGCCCTGCAGCAGTAATACATCAAGATCGTCACCACGCCGTCGTGCTGACGGAACTCTTCCCTAACACTTTGCTGGATCGGAGTCCGGGGATCGTCATCGAGCTGTACGTGTGCTAAAACTCGGAGGTGCCGTAGTTTCGGTGCTTGATCGGTCGGGCCGTGAAGACGTACGACTACATCAACCAAACGCTTCTGTTGTCGATCTACAAAGGGTACGTAGATCACACTCTCCTCTCGTTGCTATGCATCACCATGATCTTGCGTGTGCGTAGGAAATTTTTTGAAATTACTACGAAACCCAACATGAAGGGCATGCGAACGTAGCTGTGAGGTGGTCCCCCGCAGCGCCCTACGGCCGAAGGCCATAGGCTCTCCTGGGACACAGCTCGGTTGAGCCCTGGTACGTCGACGCAGACGCGCAGTCCTCCATCCTCGCCTGGATGTGGGGCCACGGCAGGTAAGCGGCTGCTGCCGCGCATGACTCTGGACTCTTGTAGCTCATGGGTGTTCCTTGCGACGAACTCCCGAGGGTTTGGTCTCCTTTGACTTGCACCTTCCTGAGGAAAGCGTGCTTGAAAGCACCCCTCCAAGTGGTGACCGAGCGCCTCCCCCGCGACCTTGGCAAGGTCGGCGGCTCTCCAAGAGAGAGCCCCCGAGCCCTGCCTGAGGAAGGCACCGGGCGCCCTGCCTATGCGTGTGAGGGTGGCGCTCCCTGATCGGGTGCGAATCCTGATGCAATACCTCCGGAGGTGCCTGCCTCCTTGTGGCTCGGGCCAGGTGAGGTCTTCTTCTTCTTAAGGGTCGCCTCGGGAGGCCTCCCGCTCCCATGATCTGGGTCTTCGATTGCTGCGGCTTGGAACGCACGCTCAAGCGAGCACACTGCGTCCCTTTCCTCATAGGGTACGGTGATGACTCCACTGCTTCCTGGCATCTTGAGGACATTGTAACCATGGTGAGTCACTGCCATAAACTTGGCTAGGGCTGGGTACCCCAGGATGGCATTGTACGGCAGGCGGATGTGAGCGACGTCGAAGTCGATGAGCTTGGTGCGGTAGTTGTTGCATTGCCGAAGGTGACCGGAAGGCGAACCTTCCCAATTGGAACAGTGGAACCATCGGTGACTCCTGAGAAAGGCTTGGTCGGCTGAAGCTGGTCATACGGCACTTGGAGATTGTCGAACGTCTCGACGGACAGGATGTTGAGTCCTGCCCCGCCATCGATGAGGGTCCTGGTGACCTGCACGTCGCTGATGACTGGGGAGCAAAGCATCGGGAGGACTCCGGCCGTTGCCGCACACTTGAGCTGGTCTGCGGAACTGAATGTGATCGCGCACGAAGACCACCTGAGAGGGCGCGTGGCCTCAAGCTTGGGAAGGACTGCATTCACCTCGCGAGCAAACTGCTTGAAGATGCACTATGAGGCTGGGGCCTGGGCGCCACCCAAGATGCAAGCAATTGCACGCGGCTCTTGGAAGCCCCCAGCCCCATCGTCTTGGTGTGGGTCTTCGTTCCTCCTTGGTGGAGGCGGCAGAGGAGGGAGTCCTGCGTTGCCGTGCAGGTGGCCCTCACGAGGCTGGTCCCTCCAGCCTCCCTCGCGAGGCTGGTCCTGCCAGCGGTCCTCGCGAGGGCGGTCACGCCATCCCTGGCGAAGGCCATGGTCTTCCCATCGTCCGCCACCTCTTCCTCCTCCTCGGCCATAGCCCCTGTCGTTGCGCTCTGGGCGTCGGCCGATTCGCCCGTCTCGCACGGCCCTGAGCTCTTGACATTCGTTGGTGTTGTGGGTGTGGAGGTCGTGGTACACACAGTACCGTCCGCCCTTGGATGACTCTGGCTGATCCCTGCCTCGCTTGGTGTCCGGTTCCGCTGCTAGCACGGCAGCCCCCTTGCGCTTCACGTCTTTGGCCTTGAGCTTCTTTTCTTCCGGGTCAGTTGCCGGGAGCTCAGGAGGTAGAGACGCCCTTCCTCAGCCCTGGCACACTTGGTCGCCAAGTTGAATAGCTCCAGGGATGTGCACAAGTCTTCATGGATTGCTAGCTCTTCCTTCATCTTGATGTCACGCACGCCGTCGGAGAAGGCTGAGATGATAGCTTCTTTAGTTACCTTGGGGATCTTGAGGTGAGCGTAGTTGAAGCGCTGGATGTACTTCTACAGGGTTTCTCCCGGCTGTTGCTTGATGCGGCGCAGGTCGCTCACGGCCGGGGGCCGGTCGCGAGTGCCCTGGAAGTTGGCAATGAAGCGGGTGCGCATCTCGCTCCAGGAGGAGATCGTGTCGGGAGCCACAGGTTCAGGAGCCATGTGCGGGCGCCGTCCTTGAGCGCCATGGGGAAACAATTCGCCATGACCTTTTCGTCTCCGTTGGCGGCTACGATGCCCAGCTCGTAGAGCTGCAGGAACTCCGCGTGGTCCGCTGTGCCATCGTAGCAGGGAGGGAGATCAGGCTTGAACTTGCCTGGCCATGTGACGCCGCGCAGCTTGGGGGTGAAGGCGAGGCAGCCCGCCATGGCCACCGGCACCCTTTGCTGGTGCTGGACTTGTTCTTGCGGGTCACCACGCGCCGCCACTGGAGCAGCGCGGGGTTTTGTCGTGGCGGCGCTAGGGCGCGATCTTGGCGTGCCGGCGCTGGGAGCGCGCGAGCAGCTTCCCGGGGACGTAGGATCTCTTGGCAGCTCCCTTCTTGCTGCGCAGGCGCCGGACATGGAGGGTCCCGCCTGGGGGCTGCGCGCCTTGGAGCCAAGGCACCTTCTTGGGGAGGAGGCGGCGGAGGCGCCTCCTGATCATCGCCCCCTACACGGGACGGAGGGTGAAGCAGCGAGAGGGACCGCAAGGGGGATCCCCCTGCGGCACTGACGAGCTCGGTGATGCGGGCGAGCCAGTCCTCGTAGAGGTCGTCGACGGGGCGATAGTGCAGGAGCTCCCGCGCCAAGAGCAATGAGGCGTGCACATCCATGGGTGCGCGACGGGCGTGGGACGACGAGCCAGCTGGAGTCAGCGATGGGGTGGCGGTGCGGCCATCCCGCCGCACCGAAGGATGCTGGGACGAGGCTTGCTGCTCGTTCCCCGCCGGGCCGGTGGCGGCGTTGGCGGTGGGCGACGGGGAACGATGAGGGGGGCCGCCGACGGGCGCCGTCTGGGCGACGCGAGTGGCGCGAGCAGCTCGGCGCGAGCCCGACGAGCGTCAGCCATGGACACGACGGAAGATCACATGCGAACAGCGGAAGAAAGATTCCGGCGCACCCCTACCTGGCACGCCAAATGTCGGATTTCGGGTTCCGGCAGACCCTTGAGGTTCGAACACTGGGGTGCGCACGGAGATCTCTCCCCTACCGATCTACGCCCGATCCTCTCGTGCGAACTAAGATGAAAATGATGAACAACACAAGAGACACGAGGATTATACTGGTTCGGGCCACCGTTGTGGTGTAATACCCTACTCCAGTGTGTGGTGTGGTGGATTGCCTCTGGAGCTGATGATGGTCAGTACAAGGGAAGAACGGCCTCGCAAGAGGTGTTCTTGAGCTGGTGCGATGAACTGCTAGGGTGAGTTCTGTCGCCTCTCTCTCTCTCTGCTAGGGTTCTACCAGATCTCCCCTCCTATCTCTCTACTCTGTGGTGGCTAGCTCTATTTATAGAGGCCCTAGGCCTCTCCCCGAATAATTGAGCGGGAAGGGTGCCAACAATTGGCCATTTTGAAGGGGAACATCTAGTACAAATTATCCTGACCAAAGGTGGTGTTCGGCTGCCAAAGGCACTGGTGATGACACCGTCTTGGGCTCCATGGTGACCTCCGTCCGGCCGTCCGGCTGGTCTTGGTCTCGTTGCACCGGAATGGTAACCTTTGCCCGATACCTTGGCCTGTGCTTGCCCCCTTTGCACCAAAGGGGAAACAAGGACCCTGCGCAGGCTGGCGCCAGCCTGGCGCCCCCCTGGCCTTGATCGTCATGGCTTGAGTCATGGGATCCTCGCGAGGTACCCTTGCATTGATCTCTCCGCCTCCTCGCGAGCCTGCCTGATGAGGCCGCTCTTGAGGAAGCTTCCTGTCGTCCGCCCCGCGAGGCTTGGCCGCTCGCGAGGGTCTTGAGCTTGGGCCGATGAAGATGAGCCGCGCTGGGCCCCCACTTGAGCCACGCCGCAGGCCGCAGGCAGGCAAGTCTGGGGACCCCTGTTCCCAGAACGCCGACAAGAGTTTGTGATGGGTACTTGGTATGTTTTGACTTGGTAATGGCGCCAGAAATGACTCATTGTTGGGAGACAAATCTTGACTTGACTTGGCGCGAATCTCCCCGTCAACGGCGCCAGAAATCCTTCTTGCTACCTCTTGAGCACTATGTTGGTTTTTCCTTGAAGAGGAAAGGGTGATGCAGCAAAGTAGCATAAGTATTTCCCTCAGTTTTCGAGAACCAAGGTAGCAATCCAGTAGGAGATCACGCTCAAGTCCCACACACCTACACAAACAAATAAGAACCTCGCAACCAACGCGATAAAGGGGTTGTCAAGCCCTTCACGGTCACTTACGAGAGTGAGATCTGATAGATATGATAGGATAATATTTTTGGTATTTTTATGATAAAGAGAAATAAATATGCAAAGTAAAATAAACAGCAAAGGAAATAACTAAGTATTGGAAGATTAATATGATGGAAGATAGACCCGGGGGCCATAGGTTTCACTAGTGGCTTCTCTCAAGAGCATACGTATTGCGGTGGGTAAACGAATTACTGTCGAGAAATTGATAGAATTGAGCATAGTTATGAGAATATGTAGGTATGATCATGTATATAGGCATCACGTCTGAGACAAGTAGACCGAAACGATTCTGCATCTACTACTATTACTCCACACATCGACCGCTATCCAGCATGCATCTAGAGTATTAAGTTCATAAGAACAGAGTAATGCTTTAAGAAAGATGACATGATGTAGAGGGATAAACTCATGCAATATGATATAAACCCCATCTTTTTATCCTCGATTGCAACAATACAATACGTGTCGGTTCCCTTTCTGTCACTGGGATCGAGCACCGCAAGATTGAACCTAAAGCTAAGTACTTCTCCCATTGCAAGAAAGATCAATCTAGTAGGCCAAACCAAACTGATAATTCGGAGAGACTTGCAAAGATAAACCAATCATACATAAAAGAATTCAGAGGAGAATCAAATATTGTTCATAGATAATCTAGATCATAAACCCACAATTCATCGGATCTCGACAAACACACCGCAAAAGAAGATTACATCGAATAGATCTCCAAGAAGATCGAGGAGAACTTTGTATTGAGATCCAAAGAGAGAGAAGAAGTCATCTAGCTAATAACTATGGACCCGTAGGTCTGAAGTAAACTACTCACACATCACCGGAGAGGCCATGGAGTTTATGTAGAGGCCATCTATGATCAATGCCCCCTCCGACGAAGCTCCGGAAAAGGCCCCGAGATGGTATCTCTCGAGTACAGAAGGTTGCGGCGGTGGAATTAGGTTTTCGTGGTGCTCCTGGATGTTTGGGGGTACGTGGAAATATATAGGTGGAAGATGTACGTCGATGGAGCAACGGAGGGCCCATGAGGGTGGAGGGTGCGCCCCCTGCCTCGTGCCTTCCTCCCTTGTTTCTTGACGGCCACTCCAAGTCTCCTGGATCACGCTTGTTGAGAAAATCACGTTCCCGAAGGTTTCATTCCATTTGAACTCCGTTTGATATTCCTTTTCTTTGAAACCCTAAAATAGGCAAAAAAAACCAGCAATTTGGGTTGGGCCTCCGGTTAGTAGGTTAGTCCCAAAAATGATATAAAAGTGTAAAATAAAGCCCATTGACATCCAAAATAGATAATATAATAGCATGGAGCAATCAAAAATTATAGATACGTTGGAGACATATTAGGGAGCATAGCTATATTTGTTGAGTCACTTGGGATTATTATCATATTATCACTATGAAGAATTTGAAGGATCCAAAGACTAAGATATTTCCCTCAAGGACGAGGGGAGGTAAGGAACTGCCATCCAATTCCGCTTTAGATTCACCTTCTGTTATGAATAAACTTGCAACAGCACCACATGCTATTAATTCTGATATGTCCCAAGTTATTGATGATGCTACTTCTACTATGAATGATGCTTATGATGATTCTAGTACCTTGCTTGATAATGATGATGTGCCACTTGGTGAATTTCTTGATAAACAAATTGCTAGAGTTATACAACATGATGTTGTTGAATCTGATGATGAGCTTGAAACTGAAACTCCTGAAACACCTGCTAGGACTAGCCTTCCTAGATATGAATTGCCTAAGGTACTGGAAGGTTATGTTGTGAGTGAAGAAGCAACTAGAGATATTCTTGATTGCAATGATAGAGATGATCTAGAGAAATTATTACAAAAGTATAAAGAAAAATCTCTGAATGCTAGAATGAAATGTGATCCTAAGTTTGCTACTTCACCTATCTTTATTGATTATACAGATTATGAATTCTCTGTCGACCCAGAGTTAATTACTTTGGCTGAATCTGATCCTTTCCATGGTTATGAAACTGAAACTGTTGTGGCACATCTCACTAAGTTGAATGATATAGCCACCCTTTTTACTCATGATGAGAAAACTCCCTATTACTTTATTCTCAAATTATTTCCTTTCTCATTAAAGGGTGATGCTAAAGCTTGGTACAACACTCTTGCTCCTGGTTGTGTGAGTAGTCCCCAGGATATGAATTATTACTTCTCTGAAAAATATTTTCCTGCTCATATGAAACAAGTTGCCTTACAGGAAATATTTAACTTTGTGCAAACTAAAGAAGAGAGTCTCCCACAAGCTTGGGGTAGGCTTTGCGAGTTACTTAATGCTTTGCCTGATCATCCTCTTAAGAAAAATGAAATACTTGATATCTTCTATAATGGACTAACCGATGCTTCTAGGGACTTCCTAGATAGTTGTGCTGGTTGTGTTTTCAGGGAACGAACTATTGCTCAAGTTGAAGAAATATTGAATAACATATTGAAAAATTATGATGACTGGACTATTCCAGAACCACCACCTGAACCTGCTCCGAAGAAGAGGGGTATATTATATCTCAGTCCCGAAGATATGCAAGAGGCAAAGAAATCTATGAAGGAAAAAGGTATCAAAGCTGAGGATGTTAAAAATTTACCTCCTGTTAAAGAAATACATGGGCTTAATACACCACCAATGCCTAAGGTGGTAGAGGTAAAATCTCTTATGAAGTTTAATGATAATGATAATCCTCACAATATGCATCCTAGTCAATTCCTTTATGAGTTTGAAAACTACATTAGAAAACAAGATCACTTCAATGCAAATGTTATGAAACAATTGAAATACAATTATGATATGATTGCTCGCATGAGTGACTTGTTATTTAGAATATCAAATGATGTTAGAGGTATGGGAAAACACGCTTCTATGGTTCAAACTCAGTTAGAACAAGTTGCTAAATCTCAAAGAGAACTACTTAATGAAATGAATCATAATATGCATGACTTTGCTGTTAAAGTTGCAACTAGAGGAGGTAAAATGACTCATGAACCACTTTATCCTGAGGGACACCCAAAAAAGAACTGAACAAGATTCACAAAGAGCTAACACTAGTGCACCTAGTCCTTCTAAAAAGAAGAAGAAAAAGAAAAATGATAGGACTTCACATGCTCCTAGTAAACCTGAAATAGAGAAACCTCCTGATAATGATAATGAAGTTTCTATATCTGATGCTGAAACTCAATCTGGTAATGAACACTCACCTAATGATAATGAAAAAGTTAATGAAGACTCTCAACCAAACAATGAAAAAGAACCAGATAATGATGTTGAGATAGAACCACCTGTTGATCTTGATAACCCACAACCTAAAAATAAAAGATATGACAAAAGAGACTTTGTTGCTAGAAAACACGGTAAAGAAAGAGAACCATGGGTTCAAAAACCTATGCCTTTTCCACCCAAGTCAACTAAAAAGAATGATGATGAAGAATTTGAACGCTTTTGCCGGGGTACTGATCCACGGGCACCTATGGGACCGGCGGACCGGGTCCCTTTCGGTTCGACGGGGGCGGAGATCGTGCAAAGAGCAAATCGAGGCGATGCACACGAGCGATTTACCCAGGTTCGGGCCGCACGGATGCGTAAAACCCTACTCCTGCTTTGTGGTTTGTATTGATTTCTTGCTCGGGAGCGCGGAGTGCTACAGTACACACCAGCAGCTAGCGAGACCGAGCGTGAGTGTTCGAACTAGCTGACCCCCCTCCACGTTGCACACGGTCCTCCTTTTATATGCTCAAGGGGTCACCGACAGGTGGCAACGGAGGCAGGGGGTAGAAATGGAAAAGTGCTGCGGTAGGCACAGCTACCCGCTACAGTGTATCATACCTAACCCTGACGGCAGGAGACAAGAGCCTTAAATGCCCGTCTGTGTCGCCTAAACAGTGCGAAAAGGGACTGCCAGGGACGCCACCGTTCGCCACGATGGCGATCTTGTCAGCGCCGCTTGCCACCGCACGCCCCTGGCTGCACAGCCTTCCGCCACGTATGCCTGGAAGGGCCCCAGAGCGACACGTTGGTGGATGTGTTGGAGCGCGGGCGCGGAGAGGTGGCTCGCCGCGGCAAGCGCCTTGTCGCGGCCGTTGTCTTGTCGCGTCCGGGAGCTTGTCGCTCACCGGGATTTGCCGGGACGCGTGGTGCGCCGCGGCAAGTTCCTTGAAATGCCTTGGGTGGCCTTCCCGGCAAGCTCCTCTTGCCGGGGTCTTGTCTTCTTGGCTTGGACACTTTGTTCTTGAATGGCTCCAAAGGAACCACGGAGGGCCTTGGCGGTCACCCGGCAAGCCTTGCCGCGGGATGCTGCGACTGCCCGTGCACAAGTTCGGGATACTAGGGTACCCTTACTCTAGTACACCGACAGGAGCCCCCGGGCCTGGGCCATACACGGTGCCGAGCGCTGTTGGGCCAGGCCCAAAACAGGGCACGGGCACGCGCGGCCTAGGTTACGCCGTATCTCACTCCGAATCCACCGCACCCTCCCCGAACGGCACGCGTTGAATGCGGCGTCGTGGGAGAGATCGTGGGGGTTTCTTTATTCGGAAATGCGGAACGTCCGCCCCCTCACCCTTTATAAGCAGAGGAAACAGGGGCGGTTTGCCCATTTGCCCGTTGCCACTTCCAATCTCAGAAATCTCCGCCGCCCCCTCGCCTTCCCAAAGCTGAGAGAGAGAGAGAGCAGCGCTCCGCCCCCCATCGCCGCCAACACCACCAACGCCGTCAACCTCCTCCACTGCTTCCGCCATGGCTCCAAAGGCCGACAAGGGGAAGGCCGTGAAGTCGACCGAGGCGCAGCGGCTCGCGGCGCTGCGGAAGGAGCGGTCCGTCTTTCCCCCAAAGCTCGGCGCGAAGGAGCTGAGGGAGAACTATTATCTGTTCTGGTCGGTGGAGACGCGCGCGCATCCGCGCACAAAGGTTCTCCCCGCCGCCACTTGGAAGAAGGCTCCGAATGGGTACCCCTTCTTTGCTCTGTTCTTCTACTGCGGGCTCTGCCCGCCCTTCTCTGATTTCTTCTGCGACATCATGAACACCTATGGATTCCACCTCCTTGACTTCACCCCCAACGCCGTCCTGACAATGGCAGTTTTCGCACACCTCTGCGAAAACTTTGTCGGAGTCCTTCCCAACATAGCCCTCTTCCGCCACTTTTTCATACCCCGAGTAGAGAGAGGAGAGGCTCTATCCGGCGGAATCGCCTGGATCTCAAGGGCCGGCAAGAAGGAAACGTATCTGGAGAGAGAATTCCGCGGTAAGTGGGAGGAGTGGAGGGCTGATTGGTGCTGGATTGACGAGGAGAGCCTGCAGCCATTCACCACCCGGCGCCGAACCCCAGTAGCGCGCGGCAGCGACTGGAGCGACGTGGCCCCGGAGGACGACAGGCTGAAGATCGCCGTAACCAGGATCCTGCGCCTCAGGCTTGCCGGGCTTACTGTTGGCGCAGTTGGCGCGGACTTCCTTCGCCGCCGCATCGCCCCCCTGCAGGAACGGGGGAGGCCAACTTGGGAGTTCAAGAATGCGGCAGACATCATGAGGCTGCGGCCAGGCCTCAATTACAACTTCACAGTCTTGGAGCTCAACGCGATGCTGCAGGAGCTGTTCAAGTATGACCCCCAACATCCCGAGGTCTTCAGGTTGCCGGGGGGCGTCGTCCCGTTGTGCAACAATTCTGCGCTCGACCGCATCCGTGCAATGATGCCGGAGTGCGACTCGCACGGTATTGTGCCAACTTGGCAGGAGCCCGCAGACGACGTCGTGCAGCAGTTCTTCGACGACTTGGTGGAGGTGCCAATCCGCCCCGACGAGAAGGACGGCCTCACCCGCGACACCACGGATGCGGAGATGGCACTCATCGCTACCAGGCTGGAGGAGGCAGCGGCAGCCGCAGCCGTGGGCGAGTTTGGCTTCACCGTGGAAGAGGCGGATGCAGCGGAAGCGGCAAGCCGTGCCGAGCGAGGGGAGCCCGCCGGCAAGAGGGAACTTGCCGGGCGTGATGCCGAGTCGAGCGAGCCCGCCAAGGACACAAGCGGCTCGTTGGAAATCAACTCCTCCTCCTCCTCTTCTTCGGGCAGCTCGCCGCAAGCAGAGCCCCCATCCCCACCAAGAAGGCACCTCCGCAAGGCGGGTGACGTGACGGAGCGGCAAGCGGGTCAACAGTCGCCGCGCCGCGTGACACGCTCCACCGCGGCAAACACCGTTTCCGCGGGAGCGCCTCATGCTGCGACGGCAACTGGAGCGGAGTCTAGCCGGAGCACCGCTTCAGTTCCTGCCGCTCCTCACGCCGCGCCGACAGCTGGAGCGGGGTCGTCTCAGACCACCGCCACTGCTCCCGCCAAGCGGCCAAGGGAAGCCACTCCTCCGCCTCCTCGCGCCGGACGTGGGCCAGACTTCGACTTCTCCGCGTTTAGCTCCGACGAAGAAGAAGAAGAAGAGTAAGCTTCTCTTGCTGTATTTGCATTTCTTCAATTCTTGCTGTTGGTCTTGTTTCTCACTTGCTTTTCCCTGGATCTGTTCCTCTTTAGGACTCTGGCCCAGAGAGCGGCAAAGAGAGCTAAGGTCCCAGTGATCATCATCGAGGACGAGCCCACTGCGACAGCAGGTGGCGCGCCCGAGACAACCTTGCCGGAGCCGGCGACTTTCCTCCAGGGCAGCCCCCAGCGTAAGTGTGTGAATTACTTTCCGTGGCGAGGCGCACATGGGTACTTGTCTTTGCTGATATCTGCTTGTTGACTTGTGTAGGAGCCGAGCAGCCCCACCAGGAGCCAAGGGAGAATCCCCCGACAAGGGAGAATTCTCCGGCAAGGGAAGGCTTCTCGGTGAGGGAGAAGTCTCCGGCAAGGGAGGGTTCTCCGGTGAGGGACAGCGCCAGCGGCCCCCCGACGACGGAAACCACGACCGCAGAGCCTGGTGCAGGTACTCCCCCTGCTTCAAAACTTCTCTTGGATCCTTCTTCTTTTGATCTTCTTTCTGTTGGATTTTTGCTGGATTTTGTCTGACTCTTCTCCCCTTTTCCGGCCGTCAGATCCATCCGCTGCGGAGCAGATGGAGACCGAGGTCGCCGCCGATGAACCAGCCGGTGCTGGAGACGCCGCCGGCGCAGAGGCCGCCAAGGCTGCCGCCGCAGCAATCGGCGAGGAGTCTGGCGGTCGTACTGATGGCCCAGAGGCCGCAGGAGCGCCAGGCGCTACGCCGACCGCCGACCCATCCGCCGAAGCCGCAGCGCCAAGCTCCAAGGAGCCCCAGCCGGGCGTCTATTTGAAGGCCGGCGACGACATCTTTATCAATCTTCCCTGGGCATCAAACTCCAGAGCGCCGGTCGAGGGGGAGGTCTTCGACGGAGAAGTGCTTGCCTCCGCGGGGCTGAAGCTGGTCGACGCGCCAAGCAGCAGCAGCAACGAGCCCGAAGAAGAGCGGCTGCTGCGCAGGTTGATGTCGCTCTATCGCGCGCGGCAAGCCAAGCTGGAGTCCCGCGAGGCGCTCGTCGGGAAGGCGGGAGCCGATATCGAGAAGCGCGCGGAGGAGCTCGGGGGTTTCCACCGGGAAGCCCTCCGATCCCTGGCGGAGGAGCGGGAGCAGCTCGCTGAAGTGCAGAAGGCCTTCCTCCTCGAGAAGGACGAAGTCGAAGAGCGGCAACGACTTGCCGCTGTGAAGCTAGCCGTGGAGGAGGGCGAGCTGGCGCAGTGGAAGGTCAACCTCGACGCTCACGAGGAGGAGCTTGCCGCGCGCGAGGAAAAACTTGGCGGAGCCCTCAAACAAGCAGAAGACGCCGCCGCCGCCGCCGAAGCCGCCAAGGAGGAATTGAAGACGAAGGTGGTGCAGCTAGAAGCCGATCTCGCCGAGAAGGGCAGAGAGCTCAGCGCCGCCAAGGTCTCCAACGTGGATCTTGATTTGAAGCTAACCACTTCGACCAAGACTCTAGACAGCGCCAAGAAGCGGGAGGCGGCCTTGAAGGAGGAAATCAAGGCCGACAAGGCGCTGCTGGAGAGTGCTGCCGCCGCCCAGAACGCCTTCAGAGAGACTGTGACGCACTGGACGGAGAGTTTGGTGAACGCCGCCACAGATATCGACAAGGAGCTGGCGCAGCTGGGGATGGAAGATCTTGGGTATCCTTCCGACGACAACCTCCAGCCCAGCACCAAGCTCGTCCTGTTCTTCAAGGGCGTGGCGACAGCCCTCCAGCGACTCCGGGAGAGGATCCCCAAGAAGTTGGCCGACGAATCGCGCAAGATCTGCGCAGGACCTTGCCGCCGGAGGCTGATCTGGAGGAGCTCAAGGCCCTTGTCGCACCCATTGTGGACAAGGTGAGCGGGATCAAGCGAGTCGAAGGCGATCGCGTAGATTAGGCCGCCCATTTCTTCTTTCCTTGTCGCTGCTCACCATGTCATGAAAACAATCTGTTAGAGCTGCGACAAGCTATCTTTGTAATATAGCTTGGTTCTATGGAATGATTGCAACGTTATTCCCTTTACTTGATTCCTTCCTTTATATGTCTTTTTACCCTACGCTTTTAGGGAACTTGCCGGCGCAGGCACCCGAGCCGCGAGTGCTGAGTGCGGGACGTCAGCAGCCTGCTGGCGGTGCCGCTACCGACAAGAAACCTTGTCGCAACTAGTTGCAGCTCACTTAAGTTGCTGAGCGAACTCGAAACAAAGTAAGGGCGCTAGCGGCTCACTTAAGTTGCTGAGCGGACTCGAAGCAAAGTAAGGGCGCTAGCAGCTCACTTAAGTTGTTGAGCGGACTCAAAACAAAGTAAGGGCGCAACTAGCTACGAGTTGGTTCCTCCGCGCACAGGTTTTCCATACAAAGTGCGGTCGTTCAAGGGAGATAACTTAAAATTTAAAATTTTGATTGCTCAAACTTTGGCAACTTAGCTTTTCTGTTGTTTGCTTCCCGGCAAGGCGAAACTTTCTTGAACGACGCCCGGTCCATACCATCGTCTTCTCCTTTCCCCCCGGCAAACTTGTGGGCGAGGGGGAACCTTGTCTTCAAAAGAAAAGGAGAGACAAATATAGATATGGAGCTTTATGGCTCGTTATTGCTTACCGTGGAGTAAGTGCTGCATAAAGTGTCAGATCATATATGCCAGAAAATAGAAAGCATAAAATCGACAAAATGTGCGGAGCACATGAGCTTTACTTATGCACGGGGTCTGCGCCCGGCTTTGTACAAAGGATTACATGCAACAGCGGCAAGACTTGTACAAAAGGTGGTTGCCGGAACAGGTTCCGACAACCGCGCCTTACGGGTAAAACTTACGAAGATGCTCAATGTTCCAGGAGTTGCTCACCGGAATGCCATCTTCGGTCTCAAGGCGGACAACGCCAGGCCTAGTGACTCGTTTCACCCGGTAAGGGCCTTCCCACTTCGGCGTCAACTTGTTGGAATTCTTGGCGGACTGAACGCGCCGAAGAACAAGGTCGCCTTCCTCGAGACTTCTGGCATTAACTTTGCGGCTATGGTAGCGGCGCAAAGCTTGCTGGTAGCGAGCAGCTCGCACAGCAGCCTGAAGACGGTCTTCCTCAAGGAGCAGCGCGTCATCTTGTCGCAGCTGCTCTTGCTCAAGCTCATCATAAGCGAGCACTCGAGGTGACCCGTATACGAGTTCCGTGGGGATAACTGCCTCTGCTCCATAGACTAGAGCAAAAGGTGTCTGGCCAGTGGCTCGATTTGGCGTCGTCCTGATCGACCAAAGAACCTCCGGCAGCTCCTCGATCCAGTTTCTTCCGCACTTGTGCAGCCTGTCGAAAGTTCTGGTCTTGAGCCCGCGCAGCACTTCAGCATTTGCCCTCTCTGCTTGACCGTTGCTTCTCGGGTGAGCAACAGAAGCGAAGCAGACCTTGGCACCAAGATCTTGGACGTACTGCATGAAGGTGCGGCTCGTGAATTGTGTACCGTTGTCGGTGATTATCCTGTTAGGGATCCCGAAGCGGTAAATAATCGACCTGAAGAACTTGACTGCTGATTGTGCTGTCACCTTCCTCACTGGTTCCACTTCCGGCCACTTTGTGAACTTGTCGATTGCAACGTACAAGTACTCAAAGCCCCCGACAGCTCGGGGAAAGGGGCCGAGGATGTCGAGCCCCCAGACCAAAAATGGCCAGGATAAAGGGATCGTCTGGAGAGCTTGAGCTGGTTGGTGTATCTGCTTGGAATGGAACTGGCACGCTTCACACTTGGTTACTTGTGCAGTTGCATCCTGGAGGGCTGTTGGCCAGAAGAAACCTTGCCGGAAAGCTTTGCCGACAAGTGCTCTTGCGCCAATGTGGTGTCCACATATGCCTCCATGTATCTCTGCCAACAGCTTTTGTCCATCTTCCCGGTGAATACACTTCAATTTCACACCGTTGAGTCTTCTTCTGTACAGTGTCTTGTCGACAAACTGGTACATACTTGACTGCCGGGCTACTCTTTCCGCTTCTTCTTGCTCTTCGGGAAGTTCTCCTGTCTGAAGGAAATGGACAATCTGCTGTGCCCATGCTGGAGCTTGTGGCTCGACAACAAGGACTAAAGGCAAATCTGCGGCTGCGGGAACGTCCGCTTCTACGGCGAGAACCTGAGCCTCTGCCGGAGCTTGACGTTCCCCGGCAAGCTTGCCGGAGCAAAACTTGTCGGGAGCTTCTGCTACAACAGAACAAACCCTAGGGCTTGCCGGAGCAGACTGCTCCTCAGCGCTCTTGGCGTTGATTTTAGGGACTTTCTTGATGGCGGCTTCGGGAAGCTCTGCCGGCAAATAGTCACTAGAAAGCAACTTCCTCTTCTTGGTCTGTCCAGTTGATGGCGTTACGGATGGCTGAGTCAGCTTGAGCACAAAGATCCCTGGTTCCACAGGTAACTTAAGCGCAGCACACTTTGACAGGCCATCGGCAATGGCGTTCTGAGCTCTTGGAACATGCTCCATTTGTAGGCCGTCAAAGCGTTCTTCTAGCTTTCTCACTTCTCAACGTAAGCTTCCATCAACAGACTCTGATAACTCTTGTTTACTTGGCGGACGACAAGCTATGAGTCACCCCTGACAATAAGCTTCTTGATCCCAAGGTCTGCCGCGATCCGGAGACCGGCAAGCAAGCCTTCATACTCCGCAGTATTGTTCGTTGCTTGCTCCTTGGGAAAGTGCATCTGGACTACGTACTTGAGGTGCTCTCCGGCGGGTGCGACAAGCAACACGCCAGCGCCGGCGCCTTGCAGCGAAAAGGCACCATCAAAGTACATCAGCCACTCTTTGCTTTCTTCATCGACGGGGATGCTCGTCTCTGGAATTTCTTCATCTGGTGTTGGCGTCCATTCTGCTATGAATTCTGCCAATGCTCTGCTCTGGATAGTTGAAGTGCTCTCAAACTTGAGGCCAAAGCTTGACAGTTCCAGTGCCCACTCAACAATCCTGCCTGTCGCTTCTGGATTCTGCAGTATCCTCTTCAGCGGAAAGCGAGTGACAACTGTGATCTCATGTGCTTGGAAGTAATGGCGCAGCTTTCTCGAGGCCATGAGAAGGCCGAAAAGCAATTTCTGCACACCAGAGTACCTTGACCTAGCCCCCTGCAGAAGGGAGCTGACAAAGTAAACTGGGCGCTGCACCATTTTCTTCTGTATCTCTTCTCGCATCTGCGCAGATTTATCTTTGTCGGGACCAGAGCTTGTCGGGGGAGCGCCCTGCTTGTCGCTGGATGCGCTTGCCGTGGTTGCTGGCTCATCGTCTGCCTCCCTCTCTGCTACTAACGCAGCACTAACCACTTGATTGGTTGCCGCTATGTACAGCAGCAACTTTTCTTGTGGCTTAGGTGCGACAAGTATTGGAGGGGAGGACAGGTATCTCTTCAAGTCTTGCAGCGCAGCCTCCGCTTTCGGAGTCCATTTCATTGGACCTACCTTTTTCAACAATTTGAAAAATGGCAGGGCGCGCTCAGCAGACCTAGAGATAAACCTGCTGAGAGCAGCCACACAACCGGCAAGTCTTTGTACATCCTTGACGCGCTTTGGTGCTTCAATCTGCTCAATGGCCTTGATCTTATCGGGATTGGCTTCAATTCCTCGCTGAGACACAAAGAACCCGAGAAGCTTGCCGGAGGGGACTCCAAACACACACTTCTCTGGGTTGAGCTTGAGGCTGATCTTGCGCAGATTTGCAAAGGTCTCGCCTAAATCTTGAATCAGGGTTGCTCTGTCTTTGCTCTTGACCACTATATCATCCATGTAGGCTTCCACATTTCTGTGTATTTGTGGCTCGAGAGCGACATGGACTACTCTTGCAAATGTTGATCCAGCATTTTTTAATCCGAAAGGCATCCGTACGAAACAGTACGTGCCACATGGAGTAATAAATGCGGTCTTCTCCTCATCCTCTTCTGCCATGAAGATCTGATGGTATCCTGAGTATGCGTCAAGAAATGAAAGCAAATCACATCCGGCTGTGGAGTCAACAATCTGGTCAATGCGCGGCAAAGGAAATGGGTCTTTGGGACAAGCTTTGTTAACATCAGTAAAATCGATACAAAGTCTCCATTTCCCGTTTTCCTTGCGCACGACTACAGGATTGGCCAACCACGTAGGATGGAGCACTCCTCTGACAAGGCCTGCTGCTTCTAACTTCTTGATCTCTTCTGTAATGAATTCTTGGCGCTCCACTGCTTGCTTCCTGACTTTCTGCTTGACGGGTCGCGCATGAGGGCAAACGGCAAGGTGGTGCTCAATCACTTTCCTGGGAACACCGGGGATGTCAGACGGTTGCCATGCAAACACGTCGACATTCGCCCGCAGGAAAGTAACGAGCGCGCTTTCCTATTTAGGATCAAGCGTGGCACTGATGGTGAAGGTACCACCAGTGCCGTCCTCCTTGGCGGACACCTTCTTCGTCTCTGGCGGAGCTGCCATTGTCTTCTTACACTTGCCGGTGGAGCTCGATGGTGCGTCCTCGACGGCAGCGCAGCACTCCGAGGAGGTGCGCTTGCCGGAGTGGGCATCAAAACTCTTGCCGGACTTGGTCTTCTTCTTCCCCCGGGAGCTTCAGCGGCAAGTGACTTGTGATCTGCCGTGGCTGCTGCTTCCCGGTAGATCTTGTCGGCACAGATAAGAGCATCCTTCTTGTCGCCAGGGACAGAGATGACGCTTATCGGGCCTGGCATCTTTAGCATGTTGTATGCATAATGAGAGGCTGCCATGAACTTGGCGAGTGCTGGACGGCCAAGTATCCCATTGTAAGGTAATGGAATCTCGGCAACGTCAAATGTGACCCTCTCAGTCCTGAAGTTGAGCTCGCTGCCAAATGTTACTGGCAGCGTGACCTTCCCCTTCGGCTTGCTCCTTCCCGGATTGATTCCTTGGAATGTGCCGGTCTCTTCAAGCTCGCTGTCAGGGATTTGGAGTTTTTGGAGTACAGCGAAGGAGATCAGGTTCAAGCCGGCCCCGCCGTCAACTAGCATCTTGGTGACTTTGAGGTTGCGGATAGTTGGTGATACCAACATCGGCAAACACCCGACCGCAGTTGTGCGATCAGGGTGATCCTCAATGTCGAAGATGATAGGCGTGCTGGACCATTTCAGAAGCTTGCATGATTCGATAGGTGGTTCTGCTGCGTTGACTTCCCGCACCCACTGCTTGAGTTGGCGGTGCGAAGTGTGCAGGTAAGCACCGCCGTCAATGCACAAGACCTCTGTGGCTTTCTGAAACTCCTGCTCACTGGTCTCAACATCATCCATGTCTTCGTCTTCGTCGTCGTCTTCATCGTTGTCGCGGCCACGGGGAGGTCTGTCTCCTTGCCGCTGCTTGGCCTTGCCGCGGCGTCCTCCTCGGCCGGCGTGCTTCTTGCCAGATTCTGCTGCGCCACCTTGGGCCCTCTCCTTGTCTCGCCGCTCGTACTCAGCCTTTTGCTGCGGGACAAGCTGCTCGACCTTTTTGCATCTCTGGAGGTCATGGCCCTTGGTGCGGTGAATCTTACAGTACTGCTTGTCGGAGCCGTCCTGCTTGTCGGCGACCGCCACAGCCTGGCAGTTGGCGCACGCGGCAATCTCCTTGTCGGAGCTACCAACCTTGGCCTGCTTGGCGCCACCTTCGTTGCCGGACTGCTCAACGACTAGCACCTCTTTGCCTTTCTTCTTCCTGTTCCGCCGCCGGTTTTTCTTTGCCGGGGCAGCATCTTCGCTGTCAGATCCTCCCGCTCCTGCATTCTCTCCGGGGAGTCTCCTCCCTTCCTCAGCGCGTGCACACTTGTCGGCCAGGGCATATAGCTCACTGACGTCTCTGATCCTGCACATCGCCATCTCCTCCCGCATCCTGCGGTTACGCACGTTCTGATGAAACGCGCTGATGACCGCGGCGGGGTGGACGTCTGGGATGTTGTACTGTACACGGCTGAACCTCTGAATGTACTTGCGCAGGGGCTCTCCTTCCTTCTGGACGAGCAGATGAAGATCACTCTCTTGGCCATGAGGTTTGTGGCCGCCTGTAAAGGCACCGACAAACTGATGGCATAGATCAGCCCAGGAGGATATGGAGTTGTCCAGCAAGTGCATGAGCCAGGACCTGACGTTGGGCTTGAGCACCAACGGGAAGTAGTTGGCAAGGATCTTGTCGTCCCGCCCCCCAGCAGCCTGCACCGCGATGGTGTAGATGCTGAGGAACTCCGACGGATGCGACTTGCCGTCGTACTTCTCTGGTACATCTGGTTTGAAATTCTTCGTAGTGGGCCACTGGACTTGCCGCAGCTCTCGAGTGAACGCAGGGCAACCTACCGCGTACGGCAAGTCGCCTGGTTCCCCTGGCGCATGCATGTCAACAGAGGGCCCAGCGCGCTGGTCTGATTGACGTCGCGCTTCTCTTCGGCGCTCGATGCGAGTACGAGCGTCTTCTTGTTGTCGTTCTTGAAGAACTTGGCGCTGATCGCGACGAGCTCGCGGATCTGACGACGCGGTGGAGTCGCTGTCGAGGTGGACCCGGCGAGTCGGCGATCTTGGCCTTCGGGGCGGAGAGTGCACAGTATTTGCACCCCCACCAGTCTTGTCGTCTCCGGCTCGTGCCTGGCTGGCTTGCCGCGGCTGAGACGTGCTTGGCTGCCGTGGAGAGTCGCCGTTGGCGAAGCCGATGAGACTCTGGATGGTGGCCCTCCAGTCGTCGATCTTGTCCGCCGTTGGAGGGTAATCTAGGAGCAGCTGAGCTCGCGCCAAAGCTTCTGCTGCAGTGGCGGGTGGCGGTGGCGAACGGTGCGAGGAGCGGGATATGCTCGGACTTCTAACTACGTTAGAAGGAGCAGTATCCCGTCCAGGCGACCGTGTCTCGCTCGCGCCAGCGGGTTGACGTGCATGGTGGTCCTGAGCGCTCCGAGATCCACCAGCTCGATCTTGGTCTAGCAAATGCATGGTACCGTGAGTACCATGACGCTGCCGGTCCCGCGCCTCCTGAGACGGGCACGGTGCATGTACGGACGCCGAGGTCTTGGAGTGCGCCCGGTCGTTGTGGGAGCCGGCTACGCCGCCGATGGGCAGCGCAACCTTGTCCTTGGACCTGGCAGCACCGCAAGCTCCCTCATCGACGCCCGTTCTTCCGCCGCCGTCTGCCCAACCAACCGTTTGCTCCGGCGGTGGTTGGCTCGGCGCGGAAGGAGCAGCTGCCTCCGAAACCTTCTTCTTCGGCGGCATGTTGATGAAGATGATGAAGATCTAGCTCGCGAGAACACCGGATCTGGTTCACACAACCTCGACGCCCCCCTACCTAGCGCGCCAAAGATGCCGGGGTACTGATCCACGGGCACCTATGGGACCGGCGGACCGGGTCCCTTTCGGTTCGGCGGGGGCGGAGATCGTGCAAAGAGCAAATCGAGGCGATGCACGCGAGCGATTTACCCAGGTTCGGGCCGCACGGATGCGTAAAACCCTACTCCTGCTTTGTGGTTTGTATTGATTTCTTGCTCGGGAGCGCGGAGTGCTACAGTACACACCAGCAGCTAGCGAGACCGAGCGTGAGTGTTCGAACTAGCTGACCCCCCTCCACGTTGCACACGGTCCTCCTTTTATATGCTCAAGGGGTCACCGACAGGTGGCAACGGAGGCAGGGTAGAAATGGAAAAGTGCTGCGGTAGGCACAGCTACCCGCTACAGTGTATCATACCTAACCCTGACGGCAGGAGACAAGAGCCTTAAATGCCCGTCTGTGTCGCCTAAACAGTGCGAAAAGGGACCGCCAGGGACGCCACCGTTCTCCACGATGGCGATCTTGTCAGCGCCGCTTGCCACCGCACGCCCCTGGCTGCACAGCCTTCCGCCACGTACGCCTGGAAGGGCCCCAGAGCGACACGTTGGTGGATGTGCTGGAGCGCGGGCGCGGAGAGGTGGCTCGCCGCGGCAAGCGCCTTGTCGCGGCCGTTGTCTTGTCGCGTCCGGGAGCTTGTCGCTCACCGGGCTTTGCCGGGACGCGTGGTGCGCCGCGGCAAGTTCCTTGAAATGCCTTGGGTGGCCTTCCTGGCAAGCTCCTCTTGCCGGGGTCTTGGGATGCTTTTGTTAGCCTTCCCGGCAAGCTCCTCTTGCCGGGGTCTTGTCTTCTTGGCTTGGACACTTTGTTCTTGAATGGCTCCAAAGGAACCACGGAGGGCCTTGGCGGTCACCCGGCAAGCCTTGCCGCGGGATGCTGCGACTGCCCGTGCACAAGTTCGGGATACTAGGGTACCCTTACTCTAGTACACCGACAGCTTTGCTGAAATGCCAAGGCCAGTCTTTTTGTGTACTTGCTTGACTGATATCTTGAAAATGCCTCCTTATGCAAAGTATATGAAAGACATCATCACAAATAAGAGAAAAATACCGGAAGCTGAAATCATGCTTGCTAATTATACTTTTAAAGATGGAGTACCTAAAAAACTTGGAAATCCGAGAATACCAACTATACCTTGCTCTATCAAAAAGAATTATGTTAAAACTGCTTTGTGTGATTTAGGAGCTGGTGTTAGTGTTATGCCTTTCTCTTTATATAAAAGAATTGACTTGAATAAACTCACACCTACTGAAATGTCTTTGCAAATGGCTGACAAAGCAACTGCCATACCTATCGGTATCTATGAGGATGTGCCCGTTGTCGTTGCTAATGTTACTATTTTGACTGACTTTGTTATACTTGAGATGCCCAAGGACGACAACATGTCGACTATCCTTGGTAGACCATTCTTGAATACTGCAGGGGCTGTTATTTATTGAAATAAAAGCAAGGTCACTTTTCATATTAATGGTAATGAGCATAAGGTGCACTTACCAAAGAAACAATTCCAAGTGAATGGTATTAATGTTATTGAAAAATCTATGGCAATCACTATTGGGGTTTTTCAAATACCTCTACCTACTGTCAAAAATAAATATGAAATTCTTATTGTTGGGGAAATGCATATCCCCATTGAGGTAACTTAGTGATTTACGAAAGTTCTTCGGTTTCATGCTAATCGAAAGTGGTTGTTAATAAGACTTGATCAACCTTATTAATGGATCATTTTTGAACGGTATGAAGTTGATGAATTTAGTAAACACTACCTTCTGTCCCTACTTTTCATTCTCTGTTTTTATTAGTTAAATAAGATGAACTGCCATGTTTTGTCTGTTTTCTGAATTTCCCGTGCAATAAAAAATGGCCCAAAATAAAAGTTGTCAGAATGCCCTGAAAATTTAATACGTTTTTTCTGAATATTTGAGAATTTTTTGGTGCAATAAATATCAGAGAGAGGTGCACCAAGTGGGCACAACCCACCTGGGCGCGCCAGCACCCCCAGGCGTGCCCTGGTGGGTTGTGGTCCCTGCGTGGGCCCCCTCACTTACCTCTTCATACCACATCATCACTTACCTCTAGAAAAAATCCCCATTGATCCCTCTCCCGTGTTCTTGAGCTCAAAGCCGCGGATTTCGATCTCTTTGCTCGAAGATCTGTTTCCAAAACTATTTCGGGGAATTGTTGCTTGGTATGTGACTCCATCATTTGTCCAATTAGTTTTTGTTTTAGTTGCTTATACTTTGAGTAATTAGCTACTCTTGGTGTTGTTGTAGATGTGCTTGCATGTTGAATTCTTAGTGTTCTAACTTGTTTGAATGCTTGTTATGGCCTCTATGTATCCCTATGAGTAGTTGCTATCAATCTTACAAAGTTTTGTTGAAAAATATTTGTCACTCCAAAATTTTTATTTTCAGAAAATTGTACGTGGACATGATGAACCTATTTGGAAGGAGTTCCTCGAGGAGACGATCCTCGGGGGCATCTTCTAGTGATAGTTCCGCCCGTCGATCTTACATTGAACCAAGTGAAAGTTCCACGCGAGATGCCGCCAAGACATGTTTATGGCCTAGCGATGAATATATGGTGTGTGTGGGCATTAAGGAGGAATTTGACCAATATGTTCACAATGTTGGCCTCGGTCCCTACCTCTTAGATAAGTGTGAACAACACCAACTTCTCACTGAATCGTTTGTCAAAGAATTTAAATATTTTCCACGTGAGTCTAGGGTGTCGTTTATGCTTTATGATAATCCTTATACTATCCCACTAGAGAATTTTTCTTACCATTGCAAACTGCCATTTTGGGGTTCACTTGATGAGTCACCAACGGTTGAGTATGAGTCTTTCTTGACTAGCCTTTGCTATGGTGAAAATAGGGGAGTGAGACAAGGAAGAATAAAGAGCATTCATTTTCCCGCAATTCAGTATTTTGCATTATTTAACGGGAAATGCATAGTAGGCAAGCAAGACTGTAGCATACTTTGTGCGCCACACTTGAGCCTCCTTCACACCGCTCTCACTAGTGAAAGGAATTATAACCTTGAAGCGATTGTTGCACGCAAACTTCAGCACAATGCTAGAAGTGGCTGGTTCTATGGTGGAATTTATGCCACACGCCTAGCACAAGGGCTGGGTGTCTCACCTTTGCCCTTTGATCCTATCCTACCCACACGCTATTTAGATTTTGATGCCTTGAAAGATCATAAAATTCTCAAGGTAAGGGCTGATAACTTCACTTATAATTTGTTGTTTAACCAATCACATGTCGTGGACACATATTTGTCTGTGTCTGCTCTCTTTGATTATCACAGCAAGGAAAGATATTTTGTTCTTGACAGCGAGGCCCGAGCTCATAACGCAGCAGTGGTGACGGCACGGCGTGCTGAGGCATCCACACCTAGAGCCTTTGTGAGCTACCACGCTGACTACTACCCTCCAGGATACTGATCGACTACCAAGTTAGGCCAAAAGCCTAAGCTTGGGGGAGTACGTGTCTCTCACCGACATTATATTCATGTTCACATATCATTCCATTTGTCGGTGTTCACACTTTTTCATTGTATCATCCATACTTAGATTTATTTTCTTGCTTTCTTCTTATGTGTTCAAAAAACTTTAGAAAACCCAAAAAAATTAGTTGTAGTTAATTTACTTTCTATGCATGCTTAGTAGTAGTACTAAAAAGAAAATCCAAAAAGATTTCCTTGTTCTTCTTTTGCTTGTTGGGAGCTTTCCCGTGTAAATAGTTTTTCTCGTTTTCGTTTTTTTCCTTATTTGCTTGCTATAGAAAACCAAAAACTCCAAAAATATTTCAGCGTGTTTCTCTGAATTTCTTTTCTTTTATTCGAGTTGTACCGAGGAGAAGACCACGATGAAAATGTTGAGTGGCTCTCATATGAATAATGGTTGAACTAGTAAAGAGCCCATTTTACCTTGTCTTCTCCTGTTGAAATGTTTGCAGATTCCAGCTTAGTCCATGGAACTCTTGCACTATTATTATTTTCATATCATTCGGTCGTGCAAGTGAAAGGCAATAATGACGACATTCAATGAACTAGCCGTGGCAAAGAGAAACTGGTATGAACTCGACTTGTCCTGTCTGTGTAAATATGTTTAAACTAGTGCCCATGATTCAACCCATTATAATTAAACATGTTTGCAATGACAATTAGAGATTATAGTTTCTCATGCCATGCATAAGTAGCTGGGAGTTGATAATGAGTTATCTTGGATATCAACATAGCGTTAAGATGATTGTGATGTAGTATGATGATATGGTATCCTCCTCTGAATGTTCAAGTGGCTTGACTTGGTACATGTTCATGCATGTAGTTGAATCAAAACCAACATAGCCTCTATAATGTTTATGTTCATGGTGTTCATATCCTACTCATTCTAGTGTCCAATGTTACTTACGCATAATGCATGGTTATGATCGTTGTTGCTCTCTAGCTGGCCGCTTCTCAATCTAAATTTCTAGCCTTTGCCTGTACTAAGTGGGGATTCTGCTTGTACATCAAAAACCTTGAACCCAAAGTTATTCCAGATGAGTCCACCATACCTACCTATATACGGTATTACCCTGCCATCCTAAGTAAATTTGCATGTGCCACCTCTAAAAACTTCTAAAAAAATTATCCATTTTGTGTGCCTGGATCGTTCATGGAACGACAGGAGGTGGTCGATATCTTTCATGCTAAGCGGGTTATTCTCAGGTCGAGTGTTTATTCACTCGCCATCGCACAAGAAAGTGGGCGGTAATAGGGATGCCTAGTCCCAAACTGCAAAATACAAAATAGTTCATCTCTTAAATAATCAAACAAAAACTCCCAATGGAGTCAAAATCTTTACTTTTACCGCTTGGGAACCGCCACTAGCGTGCTTAGCATGGAAGATGTTGATAACTGATGGTCGTGAAGTGAATAAGAAGGGTGCATGTCTCAAAATATCATTTATCTTTGTTTTAAAAACTGAGCTCTGGCACCTCTACAAATCACTGCTTCCCTCTGTGAAGGAACTTTCCATTTACTTTTATGTTGTGTCATCACTTCTTAAAAACAAGCGCCAGAAACTGAGTAGAGCACAGCTGTCATGATTTATACATTGTGTGTAGCTAATGTTGGGTGCATCATGACTGGATCTTTTCTACCATGAATTACAATGTTTAGTCGCTGCTTGAACTTTGGAGGTGCTCTGCATTTATGTTTTGTGGTCTCAGAAAGGGCTAGCGAGATACCATTATTGTCATATTATATCATGGTTGTTTTGACAACATGTTGCCATTTGAGATATCTTATTATTGCTCGCTAGCTGATTATGTCATTGATATGTGATAACCCACAAGTATAGGGGATCGCAATAGTTTTCGAGGGTAGAATATTCAACCCAAATTTATTGATTCGACACAAGGGGAGCCAAAGAATATTCTCAAGTATTAGCAGCTAAGTTGTCAATTCAACCACACCTGGAAACTTAGTATCTGCAGCAAAGTATTTAGTAGCAAAGTAATATGATAGTAGTGGTAACGGTAGAAAAAGGTAACAGTAGTAAAAGCAATGTTTTTGGTATTTTGTAGTGATGATAGCAATGGCAACGTTAAGTAAATAAGAGAAGAACAATATATGGAAAGCTTGTAGGCAATGCATCGGTGATGGAGAATTATGCCGGATGCGGTTCATCATGTAACAGTCATAACCTAGGGTGACACAGAACTAGCTCTAGTTCATTGATATAATGTAGGCATGTATTCCGAATATAGTCATACGTGCTTATGGAAAAGAACTTGCATGACATCTTTTGTCCTACCCTCCCGTGGCAGCGGGGTCCTTACGGAAACTAAGGGATATTAAGGCCTCCTTTTAATAGAGAACCGGAACAAAGCATTAACACATAGTGAATACATGAACTCCTCAAACTACGGTCATCACCGGTAAGTATCCTGATTATTGTCACTTCGGGGTTAACGGATCATAACACATAATAGGTGACTATAGACTTGCAAGATATGATCAAGAACTCTCATATATTGATGAAAACATAATAGGTTCAGATCTGAAATCATGGCACTCGGGCCCTAGTGACAAGCATTAAGCATAGCAAAGTCATAGCAACATCAATCTCAAAACATAGTGGACACTAGGGATCAAACCCTAACAAAACTAACTCGATTACATGATAGATCCCATCCAACCCATCATCGTCCAGCAAGCCTACGATGGAATTACTCACGCACGGCGGTGAGCATCATGAAATTGGTGATGGAGGATGGTTGATGATGACGATGGTGATGGATTCCCCGCTTCGGAGCCCCGAACGGACTCCAGATCAGCCCTCCCGAGAGGTTTTAGGGCTTGGCGGCGGCTCCGTATCGTAAAACGCGATGATTTCTTCTCTCTGATTTTTTCTCCCCGAAACACAATATATGGAGTTGGAGTTGGAGTCGGAGAGGCAACAGGGGTCCCACGAGGTAGGGGCGCGCCCTAGGGGGGCAGGCGCACCTCCCACCCTCGTGGAGAGGTGGTGGGCCCCCTGGCCTTCATCTTTTGCGGGTATTTTTCATATTTTCTGAAAAGTTGCTCCGTGAAGTTTTAGGTCATTCCGAGAACGTTTGTTTCTGCACATAAATAACACCATGGTAATTCTGCTGAAAACAGCATCAGTCCGGGTTAGTTCCATTCAAATCATGCAAGTTAGAGTCCAAAACAAGGGCAAAAGTGTTTGGAAAAGTAGATACGACGGAGACGTATCAACTCCCCCAAGCTTAAACCTTTGCTTGTCCTCAAGCAATTCAGTTGATAAACTGAAAATGATAAAGAAAAACTTTTACAAACTCTGTTTGCTCTTGTTGTTGTAAATATGTAAAGCCAGCATTCAAGTTTTCAGCAAAGATTATAACTAACCACATTCACAATAACGCTTAGGTCTCAAGTTTACTCATATCAATAGCATAATCAACTAGCGAGCCATAATAATAAATCTCGGATGACAACACTTTCTCAAAACAATCATAGTATGATATAACAAGGTTGTATCTCGCTAGCCCTTTCCGAGACCGCAAAACATAAATGCAGAGCACCTTTAAAGACCAAGGACTGACTAGACATTGTAATTCATGGTAAAAGAGATCCAATCAAGTCATACTCAATGTAAACTAACAGTAATGAATGCGAATGACAGCGGTGCTCTCAAACTGGTGCTTTTTAATAAGAGGATGATGACTCGGCATAAAAGTAAATATATAGGCCCTTCACAGAGGGAAGCAGGGATTTGTAGAGGTGCCAGAGCTCGATTTTGAAACAGAGGTGAATAATATTTTGAGCGGTATACTTTCATTGTCAACATAACAACCAAGAGATGGCGATATCTTCCATGCTACACACATTATAGGCGGTTCCCAAACAGAATGGTAAAGTTTATACTCCCCCTTCCACCAACAAGCATCAATCCATGGCTTGCTCGAAACAACGAGTGCCTCCAACTAACAAGAGTCCCAGGGGGAGTTTTGTTTGCAATTATTTTGATTTAGTTTGCATAAAGCATGGGACTGGGCATCCCGATGACCAGCCATTTATCTCGTGAGTGAGGAGTGGAGTCCACTCCTCTTGAGAATAACCCGCCTAACATGGAAGATACATACAGCCCTAGTTGATACATGAGCTATTCGAGCATACAAGACATGATATTTATTTGAAGGTTTAGAGTTTGTCACATACAAATTTACTTGGAACGGCAGGTAGATACCGTATATAGGTAGGTATAGTGGACTCATGTGGAATAACTTTGGGGTTTAAGGATTTTGGATGAACAAGCAGTATTCCCGCTTAGTACAAGTGAAGGCTAGCAAAAGACTGGGAAGCAACCAGCTAGAGAGCAAAAATAGTCATGAACATGCATTAAAATTAATCAACACCGAATGCAAGCATGAGTAGGATATAATCCACCATGAACATAAATATCATGAAGGCTATGTTGATTTTGTTTCAACTACATGCGTGAACATGCGCCAAGTCAAGTCACTTAAATCATTCAGAGGAGGATACCACCCTATCATACCACATCATAACTATCTCAATAGCATGTTGGCACGCAAGGTAAACCATTATAACTCATAGCTAATCAAGCATGGCAGAAGAAACTATGATCTCTAATTGTCATTGCAAACATGTTTATTCATAATAGGCTGAATCAGGAACGATGAACTAATCATATTTACAAAAACAAAAGAGGTCGAGTTCATACCAGCTTTTCTCATCTCAGCCAGTCCATCATATATCATCATAATTGCCTTTCACTTGCACGACAGAATGATGTGAATAATAATAATAGTGCACGTGCATTGGACTAAGCTGGAATCTGCAAGCATTCAATAAACAAGAGAAGACAAGGCAATATGGGCTCTTTTGTCAGATCAACATTTATGCATATAAGAGCCACTTCACAATTTAATTATGGTCTTATCCTATCGACCCCCAAAGAAAAGAAAAGAAATAAAACTATTTACACGGGGAAGCTCCCAACAAGCAAAAGAAGAACATGAAATCTTTTTGGGTTTTCTTTTTAATTACTACTACAAGCATGGAAATTAAACTGATTAAAAGCTACAACTAATTTTTTTGGTTTTTCTTAAGGTTTATTAAACACACAAGAAGAAAGCATAAAAAGGAAAATGAACTAGCATGGATGATACAATGAAAAAGTATGAGCACCGACATCTAGCAATGAGTGTGTGAACATAAATGTAATGTCGGTGGGAAATACGTACTCCCCCAAGCTTAGGCTTTTGGCCTAAGTTGTTCTACGGCCACGGCTGGCCTGGCGGATATCCATAATAATAGTTTGGGCGTACTGAGAAGAAGAAGAGGAAGACTCCGATTGCCACTGGCTGACAATCATCTCCGGATCCCACTGGTAATTAGACTATCGTGAAGGATCAACTTGTGGTTCCGGCTCTGGCTCCTCAGCTGGTGCAGGGTTCCGGTAGGCGTGAATAGCCTTCAACGGAACAAGGTACGTGCCTGAAGATAAATCAAACAAAGAAGGAGCAGACAGGGTAATAGTCTTAGGATGATGTTTGTTAAAGAACAATTGATATTTAAGCTCTCCTTCCCTATTCTTAACAATAAAATCATGTGCCACCATACTTTTATAATCTAGATAAACACGAGGCATCACTTTTTCTTCCTTATCATAATGCCTAACATGTATGTTAAAATGTGCAGCTAGGCATGAAGCATAGATGCCTCCAAAGATGGGGCCCTTTGTACCGTTCAGACTTACCGTTTGGCAATAATGCCGCCCATACTAACAGAGTTATCACCATATAAACCATGGAGCAAAATAATAATATCAGGGATACTAAGGTTTCCACAGTTTCCGCGACCAATTAAGCAATGACTAGCAAATAATGCAAAATAACGTAAAACAGGAAAATGTATGCTAGTGATTCATGCATCGGAAACCTTCCTTGTTTCTCCTACAGTGATAGTATCAATAAACCCCTCCACATCATCGCCATGTGGTTCTTCTGTCTTGCCCTCAAAAGGGACTAAACAAACCCGACAAAAATCATAAAGTGACATCTCCTTATGCTCATCATATAAATAAAACTCTACCGTAGGTGGTGAGCTCCTAGAATGGAAATGAAAGTTTTGCACAAAGATATTTGTGAGTAAGAGATACTGATCGCATTGGTCGTGGAGGAAAGCGGTAAGGCCTACATTCTTAGCCAATTCATGAAAATCTTCATAAATCTCCGCTGCTCTCAAGAAGTCATTGGAAGGCCATTCACACGCCCGAACCTCCGCGGTGCGAGGCAGATTATACTTAGGCTTCAGTGCCTTTTCCTTTGAGCTTTGGCTCGATTAGCCCCTCAAAAGTCTCCTCATCATTTTCTGAAAAAATTCTGAAATTTTTAGTAACTTCAAAATAAAGGTAAACCAAACTCAATAATATTGATAGCAACTACTCCTACAAGTGCCTAGGGCCTATATCATGCATCAAAACTACTTGGAACCATATAAATTTGACATGCAAGCTCAAGAACAGGGTCACCTAAGCAGCAAAAATTTGCAATGAATAAAGCACTAGAACAAAAACTAATTGGACCAATGGAGGAGTCACATACTGAGGGAGTCCTAGATTAGGGGGTCTCCGGACAGCCGGGCTATTGGACTATGAAGATACGAGATTGAAGACTTCGTCCCGTGTCCGGATGGGACTCTACTTGGCGTGGAAGGCAAGCTAGGCAATAAGGATATGCATATCTCCTCCTTTGTAACCGACCTTGTGTAACCCTAGCCTCCTCCGCTGTCTATATAAACCGGAGGGTTTTAGTCTGTAGGACAACATACAATCATACCATAGGCTAGCTTCTAGGGTTTAGCCTCTCTGATCTCGTGGTAGATCAACTCTTGTACTACTCATATTATCAAGAATAATCAAGCATGATGTAGGGTTTTACCTCCATCAAGAGGGCCCGAACCTGGGTAAAACATCGTGTCCCCTGCCTCCTGTTACCATCCGCCTTAGACGCAGAGTTCGGGACCCCCTACCCGAGATCCGCCGGTTTTGACACCGACACATACCAAGGAACAATCTCCCCAAGCAGTTTTGTGAGAGGTGCTTTGAGCAAGGAGATCAAAAATGGCAGCAAAGTGAGCTAGGACTCGGGTTTGAGCTGGTTATTCGTGTTTGGGGGAGGAAGAAGGAGTGTATGGGTGAAAGGATAAGTGGAAGAGGGCCACCGTGGGCCCACGAGGCAGGGGGCGCACCCAGGGGGGTAGGGCGCGCCCTCCACCCTCGTGGGCAAGTGGTTGACCCCCCTGCTGTGTTCTTAGTGCCAAATATTCTAGAAAAAAATCATATTTAAATTTCAGGGCATTTGGAGAACTTTTATTTTCGAGGTATTTTTATATTGCACGAATAATCAGATAACAGACAAAAAAATATTTGTTTTTATTTTATTTAATATAAGTAACAGAAAGTAAAAGTGGGGTACAGAAGGTTGTGCCTTCTAGTTTCATCCATCTCATGATCATCAAAAGGAATCCACTAACAAGGTTGATCAAGTCTTGTTAACGAACTCATTCTGAATAACATGGAACCGGAGAAATTTCGAACAACACTATGTTACCTCAACGGGGATATGCACATCCCCAATAATAAGAATATCACATTTCTTTTTGACAGTAGGAAGAGGAAATTCAAAACCTCCAAATATAATCGATGGAATTTTTCCAATAGAGTTGATACTATGAACTTGAGGTTGTTTCCTCGAAAAGTGTACCATGTGCTCGTTACCATTAACATGAAAAGTGACGTTGCCTTTAGTGCAATCAATAACAGCCCCTACAGTATTCAAAAAGGGTCTTCGAAGAATAATAGACATAATATCGTCCTCAGGAATATCAAGAATAACAAAGTCCGTTAAAATAGTAACATTTGCAACTACAACAGACACATCCTCACAAATACCGAGAGTTATAGTAGTTGATTTATCAGCCATTTGCAAAGATATTTCAGCAGGCGTCAACTTATTCAAATCAAGTCTACGATATAAAGAGAGAGGCATAACACTAACACCGGCTCCAAGATCACATAAAGCAGTTTTAACATAGTTTCTTTTAATGGAGCATGGTATAGTGGGTACACCTGGATCTCCAAGTTTCTTTGGTATTCCACCCTTAAAAGTATAATTAGCAAGCATGGTGGAAATTTCAGCTTCCGGTATCTTTCTTTTATTTGTAATAATATCTTTCATGTACTTAGCATAAGGATTGGTTTTGAGCATATCAGTTAATCGCATACGCAAAAAGATAGGTCTAATCATTTCAGCAAAGCGCTCAAAATCCTCATCATCCTTTTTCTTGGATGGTTTGGGAGGAAAAGGCATGGGTTTCTGAACCCAAGGCTCTCTTTCTTTACCATGTTTCCTAGCAGCAAAGTCTTTCTTATCATAATGTTGATTCTTTGATTGTGGGTTATGAAGATCAACAGCAGGTTCAATTTCTATGTCATTATCATTACTAGGTTGAGCATCATCATGAATATTATTATTAATATTATCACTAGTTTCAGGTTCATTACCAGATTGAGTTTCAGCATCAAAAATAGAAATATCATTTGGATTCTCAAGTGTTTCAGTAATAGGTTCACTAGAAGCATGCAAAGTCCTATCATTTTTCTTTTTCTTCCTTTTAGAAGGACTAGGTGCGTCTATATTATTTCTCTGAGAATCTTGCTCAATTCTCTTAGGGTGGCCTTCAGGATACAAAGGTTCCTGAGTCATTCTACAAGTTCTAGTAGCCACTCTAACAGCATTATCATTATCTTTACTATTCAATTCATTGAGCAAATCATTTTGAGCTTTAAGTACTTGTTCTACTTGAGTGGTAACCATAGAAGCATGTTTACTAATAAGTTTAAGTTCACCTTTGACATTAGCCATATAATCACCCTAGTGTTCAAGCATATCTGAATTGTATTTCAATTGTCTACCAAAATAAGCATTAAAATCTTCTTGCTTAGCCATAAATTTATCAAACTCATCTAAGCATGGGCTAGCAAATTTAGTAAATGGGATTTCAGCTTTATCATATCTATAGAGAGAATTTACCTTTACTACATGTGTCGGGTTATCAAGACCATGAGTTTCTTCAATAGGTAATGGATTAAGATTATATGTTTCTTCAACAGGCGGTAAATTAAGACCATGTATTTCTTCAATAGGAGGTAAATTCTTAACATCTTCAGCTTTAATACCTTTTTCTTTCATAGATTTCTTGGCCTCTTGTATATCTTTAGGACTGAGAAATAGAATACCCCTCTTCTTCGGAGTTGGTTTAGGAATAGGCTCAGGAATTGGCTCCGGAGGTTTCCAATTATTTTTCATTTGTCAACATATTATTCAACAGAATTTCAGCTTCATCCGGTGTTCTTTGTAATGCCCCGAGACCGTTGCGCCAGGTGTCTTCCAGTTATTCGCTGTTGTTGCCTTGTCATTTGCTTGTGTGTTGCATCTTGCCATGTCATCATGTGCATTACATCATCATATTTTCAAAACTTGCATCCGTCCGGATTTCCCAATTCTTTCTGTTGTCCGTTCTGAGCCCACACACACTTGCCCGCGCCCATGGCATGTCCGAAATATTATTTTATAAGTGGCCGGAAAATGTTCTCGGAATGGGTTGAAAGTTGGCATGCGGTGTTGTTATAGTGTAGGTAGGCCGCCTGCCAAGTTTCATCGCATTCGGAGTCCGTTTGACGCCCCAACGGATAACTATAGCGGCAGTATAGCCGGTCTATCGTCGGACGTTTTCGATCTCCGAAAACAGTCGCCGGGTCTCTCTCTCTTCTCTTCTCTCAGCCCAAAGCTTTCTGCACAGTCCGCTATCAACCTCCAGGCCCCGAAACCCCTCCTTGCACAGTGCTTCGACCCCCTCACGTGCACGCCCGAAAGCTGTCCCGAATCCAACCTGGACAGTTACCACCGTTGGACTCAGATCATCCCCAAACATCTACAAAACATCTCCATTTTGTTAATTGGGCTTCGTAACCTATATTTTCTCGACCGCCCGATAACGATCGGATGGGCCCAATACCCCCCTAACCTAATCCACCAGCATATATAAACGGCGCAACCCTAAAATCTAGGAGAGCTGTCCCATCCTTCCCCCTCGTGCCGCCACTTTCCAAATCCTCCTCGGGATTCCTCCTGATCCAAACCACCAGCCAAGCCTCCACCCTCTCCCTCGTTTCCCCAGTGTGCCAACCTCCATAGCACAGCGCCCCTCTTTCTCCTGCCCGTGCACTGCCTCGTCTCTGGCCTCCTCGTCGCCCCGTCGTCCGACGACCTACGCCGTGCCGACAGCCACCAGCAGGCCAGGCCGGACTCCCCGTCGCGTCCCTATCCTCTTCCTTCCCTTCTTCTCGAACTCACCTCATCTCTCAACTTCCCTCCTCTGCTTCTTACCGCAGGAAACGGTCGCAGTGGTCGAACGCCATGGATTGGCGCCAAGAGCTCCTATGGTCCCCGAGAACCTCGCCGTCGGGATCCACTTCCTCCTGCCACCTCCAGCGCCACCACAGTCTCTGCAAGGTCGCTTCACGCGACAGCCTTCATCCCTCGCGCCCGGAGCCCTCCACCGCACCGCGCCCTCAAGTGCCCTGCCAGCCTGCGACGCCACCGCCGACCTCCACCAGGAGCCTGCGACCCCAACGCTTCCTCTGGCGCCCATTCCCAGCACCGCGAGACCGCTGCTTCGTTAACCTCTCGCAAGTCTGCCGGCTACCGGAACCGCCTGCCCAACCACACTGCCGACCAAGTCCTGGCCTCCAACGCATGGATCCGGTCGCCCAGCTCACCTGCGCCTCCCCGCCGGACTCCACGTCCTCCGCCCAAATCGTCGCCCCGCCCGGTGCCCTCGCCGGAGACCACCGGCAAGCCGCCGCGCCAAGTCCTCCTGCGGCCGCTCCCTTGTTTCTCTGCTTGAACTGCTGCTGCTTGCTTCGCGTTGACCGCACCTCCTCCCTCGTTTGATCCAACCAGCGCCAATGTCGCCCCGTGACGCACAGGGCCCAGCGTTCCCCTGCTTCGATCGGCCTGTGAGGCCCAGCACCGCTCTAGGCCTACCCGGCCTCCTGTTCCATCGACTGGGCCCAGCCCATGGTCAGCAACCAGCAGCTTCCCCCGGCCTAGTTTGCCTCAGATCTGGCCCGTCTTGTTTTTTCCCTGAGAGGACGATTTTTCTAATTTCCAGAGGCTGCAGTTTTTACAGAAAAACCCTTGTTGATCATGCATATAATAACTTAATAACCGTGCATCATTTTAAAAAGTTTTATATATGAAAAATGCTTAGATTTCTGTTTAGTTTCATAATATCCAACTTTCATCCATGTTTGAAATGTTTAAAATGATGTTTGCTTTAATTTGCTCTAATGACATGCTAAATTGATTTAATTCATAACTAAATAACCGTAGCTCCAAACCTAACAAACTTTATATGTAAATGGGGTAGAAAAATGCCTAGTTTAACATGGTGCACTTGTTTTGCATGTTTAATAACTCTAAAATTGTGTTTAGGAAAGAACAGTACCAAACCTTAAAATATGCACATGAGGAGTTTCCGGAATTGTTGTTTGATGTTTCCGGCCTCATTTAAATTGCCTAGCATAGTTAGTTTTGTCATGCTTCACCTCTTGCCGTGCTAACCAACATTTAATATTTTTGAGTACATAAATGGGAGAGAACTAAATAATTGATGTGGTGTTTTGTCAATATGCAACTCATTGCATATTGAGCTCCACTTAATTTGTAGGATTGTTTTGTGCATTTTGCCATGCCATGTTTCATTAAACCGGACATGCATCATACTTGGTTGTGCATCATGCCATGTTTATGTGATGGTTGTTTACTATGTGGTTTGCTTCTTTCCGGTGTTGCTTCTTCGGGTTGGTTTCGCTAACGTCGCGTTTGTGAGGATCCATTCGACTTCGTCCGTTTGTCTTCTTCATGGACTCGTTCTTCTTCCTTGCGGGATCTCAGGCAAGATGACCATACCCTCGAAATCACTTCTATCTTTGCTTGCTAGTTGCTCGCTCTTTTGCTATGCCGCGATACCTACCACTTGCTATATCATGCCTCCCATATTGCCATGTCAAACCTCTAACCCACCTTGTCCTAGCAAACCGTTGTTTGGCTATGTTACTGTTTGCTCAGCCCCTCTTATAGCGTTGTTAGTTGCAGGTGAAGATGGAGTTTGTTCCATGTTGGAACATGGTTATGTTGGGATATCACAATATCTCTTATTTATATTAATGCATCTATATACTTGGTAAAGGGTGGAAGGCTCGGCCTTATGCCTGGTGTTTTGTTCCACTCTTACCGCCCTAGTTTCCGTCATACCGGTGTTATGTTCCTTGATTTTGTGTTCCTTACACGGTTGGGTTATAATGGGAACCCCTTGACAGTTCACTTTGAATAAAACTCCTCCAGCAAGGCCCAACCTTGGTTTTACCATTTGCCTCACCACCACCTACTTTTCCCTTGGGAGTCGCGCTCCTGAGGGTCATCTTTATTTTAACCCCCCCCCCGGTCCAGTGCTCCTCTGAGTGTTGGTCCAAACTAGAGCCCCTTGCAGCGCCACCTCGGGGAAACTTGAGGGTTGGTTTTAGTTGTATGGATTGCTCATCCGGTGTGCCCTGAGAACGAGACATGATGTGCAGCTCCTATCGGGATTTGTTGGCACATTCGGGCGGCTTTGCTGGTCTTGTTTTACCATTGTCGAAATGTCTTGTAACCGGGATTCCGAGCCTGATCGGGTCTTCCTGGGAGAAGGAATATCCTTCGTTGACCGTGAGAGCTTGTGATGGGCTAAGTTGGGACACCCCAGCAAGGTTTGAACTTTCGAAAGTCATGCACGCGGTTATGGGCAGATGGGAATTTGTTAATATCCGGTTGTAGAGAACTTGACATTTAACTTAATTAAAATGCATCAACCGCATGTGTAGCCGTGACGGTCTCTTTCCGGCGGAGTCCGGGAAGTGAACACGGTTTTTGAGTTATGCTTGAACGTAAGTAGTTTCAGGATCACTTCTTGATCACTTCTAGTTCACGATCGTGCTTTGCTTCTCTTCTCGCTCTCATTTGCGTAAGTTAGCCACCATATATGCTAGTGCTTGCTGTAGCTCCACCTCACCACCCTTTCCTTCCCATAAGCTTAAATAGTCTTGATCGTGAGGGTGTGAGATTGTTGAGTCCCCGTGGCTCACAGATTACTTCCAAAACCAGTTGCAGGTGCCGATGATAACCGTGCAGGTGAAGCAACCCAGCTCAAGGAGGAGCTCGATGAAGATCGTGTCCGTTGTGTTGTTTCATTTTCCTTTCGATCAGTAGTGGAGCCCAGTTGGGGCGGTCGGGGATCTATGCATTAGGGGTTGTCTTTCTTTATTTGGTTCCGTAGTCGGACCTTGGTTGTATTCTGGATGATGTAATGCTATATTTATGTATTGTGTGAAGTGGCGATTGTAAGCCAACTCTGTACCTCTTTCTTATTCAGTACATGGGATATGTAAAGATTACCCCTCTTGCGACATGCCTACAATGCGGTTATGCCTCTAAGTCGTTCTCCGACATGTGGGAGATATAGCCGCATCGTGGGTGTTACAAGTTGGTATCAGAGCCAGGTTATGTGTTGAAGGATGGATACAGCTGGATGTAGGATTTGCTAGTTTTGGGTGAGATATTATGCTTCCCCTGTATCCCCAACACCTAATTGCATAACCAGAAAGTTTCGGGAGTTTATAAGTGGGAATTCAAGTAGCTCTTAGGATATCTTTTCGACAGATGCATGATATGAGATTGGGGTTCGACGTCTAGTGGTCCTCCTATCCACGATTGGTTTTATAGTGGTCTCGTTGTGTCTTAAAGAGTCCTTGGCTATGCTGACTCGGGGACGCTTCGTATGTCATGTGCATTGCCTTGTACATGATGGTGCTATACGATCGAGCCCGTGTGGGCCCCACCACAAAAACTTCGGACGAAATCTCTATCATATGTTTGTTCCGGCTTATTTTGCAAGCCAATCCTTTGTTGTTGTTTTGAGTTGTGGTATTCGAGTTGCTTCAATGCCAAGTGTTGATTCCATACCTTTCTTAAGCGGTGTTCTCATATTCCTATGTGAACATTTATACTTCTTATTTATCGAGATTGTCATCCAAATTCTATTTTCAACCGGTGTGTTTCTCTTCGAGATGATCCTATCATTCTTCCCATCCATAAGATCTATTATCAGTTCTTCTCAACGGTGTTGTTCCATCTGCCCAAGTTGTCTTTGTTTTTTCCCACCCTCCCACCCTTTTTCTTTAAGGACTCGGATTTCGTAATAAACTATCCATCTTATTGATGGGAAGCCTCTCCATTCAGTTCCGTTAATGTTCTTATCCGGTGATTCTCATGAAGATACTAACGGAGCCTCTCGTTCATCCTTCCCCATCCTTTTCCTTCTCCGGTGGATTCAATTCAAGCTTTGGTATTGAGCATAGTCCTTTCATTTTTCCCAATGCTCTTCTTATGCCGGTGCACCTCTTAATCATTCCCCGCTTGCTATTCATTTGTTCCGGAGTGCTGAAGATATCTCAGAAGATTTGTGTTTCCACTCTGCATTTGTTCAAGCTCTTTTGAGTATGTTATCTCATTCAAGCCATTTAATTTAACAGGTGCAACCTCCTTTTCAAGTAATCGTTCAATGGTGTTTCTTTTGAGTGGGCCCTAACCCACAGGTCTTTTCCCAGGATCTTACCTGACTCTTCTAATTTTTGCGGAGTTATTCTCAAATTCATTTTAAAATTTGACGTAAGAATGAATTATCATCAGTCATATGTATTTCTCCAAGATCTGTCAAATTCTTTTCATCGTTGGCTCAACCTCTTCGCTTTTGATTCTTTCGGAGTGTCTAAATAATTCATGGTGGCGTATCTCATCGTCATTCTCATATTTTGAAGAACGAAGAAGATTTTTCTCTTAATCTTGCTCCATTCTCTTCAAGATTCATGGCTCTAGCTTGTTGCCATCCTTTCATAATTGTTTTCAATTGTGAGAATTCTTTTCACCCATCCGGAGCAATTCAGGAGTCTTTTCAGTTTGATTCTCCGAAGGCCATCATTTCGGGATTATTCATATTCAGCTTTCAGCTCTCGTTCTCCAAATCATACCGGTCCATCATTCAAATATCCTCTAATCAGTTCATGATCTCTCCGTTCTCATATATTTATAATCTCTCAAGTTTCTTCGTTCTTTTTATAACTCTTCCCGGCGTTTCTTTATCTTTTCTTCGTTCATTTTCAATTCTTACAGTGGTTCGTTCAAGATTATTTTTCCTCTTGTTATCATATCAGTTTATTCGTTGTTTCAATCCTACCGGTGGATCATCGAAGGCCTCTTCAAGTTTATGATATATCTCTTTTAATCCTTTCTACGAGAATAAGTAGTATGCCAAATCTGTTGCTTGTCATCAATTTAAGTTGATGAAGGATAAGCATAACATAATTCTTATTCTTGTTTTACCCAAATGTTCAATTCCTATTCCGGAGGTTCATCAAAATTCTTGATTTCAATTGTTCATCTTTCTTTCTGGAGTTCCAAGTTTTTCTTGGTTATATCATCGCGAAGCTCCATTTAATCAATGCAAGGATTCATCTTATTCTTTTCAAGCTTTTTTTTGCGACCTTCTTTTATCTATCCGGAGTTCTTCGAGAGTTTCTTCATGGTGGTTCATCAAGGATTCCTTTCATTCTTCAATAATCCTCAAGATTGTCCTCTCGAAGTTAAGATCCGCCAAGCTTTATCCTCAAAATTAAACGTGGTGCAAAATACATGTTTTGTTCAGAGGAGCTCAAGCATTCTTCATCTTGCAATCCGGAGTGCAATTGTTTCTCCCTTAACTTTTGAGCTGGTGTTATGTCATTCTTGACAATTTGAGCTCGTGTTTCATGATTCACATGTTGTCAAGAATGAGATATTTTAAATCCACCAATCTCTTCGTTGGAGTTATCTTGTGTCATGTTTCACCTAAAGCCTTCCCAAAGGATTGTTGCTATTCATGGTGCTTATAAATGACCCAAGTTCTTCATTTATCCTCCCGGTGAAATAAGTTTCTCGTCTCCTTGTTCATATCAATCCAATCTATTGTTTCCGTTAGTGGCAGAATTTCACCTCATAGTTTTGAGAAGTTTTCCATAAGCCCACTACAAGCTTGAGTATTCTATAGTCTCACCTAAATAGCTTGGCGTAATCATGGTCATAGCTGTTTCCTGTGTGAAATTGTTATCCGCTCACAATTCCACACAACATACGAGCCGGAAGCATAAAGTGTAAAGCCTGGGGTGCCTAATGAGTGTACCTTCTTTTCTTTCGTTCCGGAGGCATTGTGACGTTGCTCTCTTCGTCCTATCATCTCGTTTTGCCAAGACCATGCTCTTTCATTTGTCTATCCATTCAACCGGAGTGCTGTCTGAGATCTTTCTTACCCCTTTTGCCATTCTTTCAATAGTTCTGGAGGCAGTGTGTTGTTGATTTCATCAAGCATACTCTCATCTTGTCAAATTGTCCAAATTATATCATTATTTTTCCTCCTCTATCTTGTTTTACCCGGAGTGTTGTGGCTATGATTCCTCTTTTAACCGGAGTCTCATCCTAGTGCTTTCATTTTGCCAAGTTCAAATTCTATGCCTTCCATTTTTAACCGGAGTGTTGTCGTAATTGATCTTTATCTTTCTTTGTACATCTCGTTTCATCTGTAGTGCTTGCATCTACTTCCTGTCCATTGCAACCCTTGTCTTATGTCTTTCAACCTACAAGGCTCTAGAAAGGTTCTTTGTTCCTATTTCGAACAGAGTGTTTTCAACTTTGCTCATCTTTGTTGTATTATTTATTTCAAGTTGTTCAACCTTTCAAGGCTCATTGGTTTCACTCGTTTGTCAAAGAAGCAACTTAGTTTTACCTCTTCTCTTCATCTTCCGTTTTCCCTCCGATGCCATCCTAGATCTCGGGACGAGATCCTCTCGTAGTGGTGGAGTGTTGTAATGCCCCAAGACCGTTGCGCCAGGTGTCTTCCAGTTATTCGCTGTTGTTGCCTTGTCATTTGCTTGCGTGTTGCATCTTGCCATGTCATCATGTGCATTACATCATCATATTTTCAAAACTTGCATCCGTCTGGATTTCCCAGTTCTTTCCGTTGTCCGTTCTGAGCCCAGACACACTTGCCCGCGCCAGTGGCATGTCCGAAATTTTATTTTATAAGTGGCCAGAAAATGTTCTCCGAATGGGTTGAAAGTTGGCATGAGGTGTTGTTATAGTGTAGGTAGGCCGCCTGCCAAGTTTCATCGCATTCGGAGTCCGTTTGACGCCCCAACGGATAACTATAGCGGCAGTATAGCCGGTCTATCGTCGGACGTTTTCGGTCTCCGGAAACAGTCGCCGGGTCTCTCTCTCTTCTCTTCTCTCAGCCCAAAGCTTTCTGCACAGTCTGCTCTCAACCGCCAGGCCCCGAAACCCCTCCTTGCACAGTGCTTCGACCCCCTCACGTGCGCGCCCGAAAGCTGTCCCGAACCCGACCTGGACAGTTGCCACAGTTGGACTCAGATCATCCCCAAACATCTACAAAACATCTCCGTTTTGTTAATTGGGCTTCCTAACCTATATTTTCTCGACCGCCCGATAACGATCGGATGGGCCCAATACCCCCCTAACCTAATCCACCAGCATATACAAACGGCACAACCCTAAAATATAGGAGAGCTGTCCCATCCTTCCCCCTCGCGCCGCCACTTTCCAAATCCTCCTCGGGATTCCTCCCGATCCAAACCACCAGCCAAGCCTCCACCCTCTCCCTCGTTTCCCCAGCGAGCCAACCACCATAGCAAAGCGCCCCTCTTTCTCCTTCCCGTGCACTGCCTCGTCTCTGGCCTCCCTGTCGCCCCGCCGTCCGACGACCGGCGCCGTGCCGACAGCCACCAGCAGGCCAGGCCAGACTCCCCATCGCGTCCCTATCCTCTTCCTTCCCTTCTTCTCGAACTCACCTCATCTCTCAACTTCCCTCCTCTGCTTCTTACCGTAGGAAACGGTCGCAGCCATCGAACGCCATAGATTGGCGCCAAGAGCTCCTATGGTCCCTGAGAACCTCGCCGTCGGGATCCACTTCCTCCTGCCACCTCCAGCGCCACCACAGTCTCTGCAAGGTCGCTTCACGTGCCTGCCTTCATCCCTCGCGCCCGGAGCCCTGCACCGTGCCATGCCCTCAAGTGCCCTGCCGGCCTGCGATGCCACCGCCGACCTCTACCAGGAGCCCGCGACCCCAACGCTTCCTCCGACGCCCATTCCCAGCACCGCGAGACCGCTGCTTCGTCAACCTCTCGCAAGTCCGCCGGCTACCGAAACCGCCTGCCCGACCACGCCGCCGACCAAGTCATGGCCTCCAACGCATGGATCCGGTCGCCCAGCTCACCTGCGCCTCCCCGCCAGACTCCACGTCCTCCGCCCAAATCGTCACCCCGCCCGGTGCCCTCGCCGGAGACCACCGGCAAGCCGCCGCGCCAAGTCCTCCTACGGCCGCTCCCTTGTTTCCCTGCTCGAACTGCTGCCGCTTGCTTCGCGTTGACCGCGCCTCCTCCCTCGTTCGATCCAACCAGCGCCAATGTCGCCCTGCGACGCACAGGGCCCAGCGTTCCCCTGCTTCGATCGGCCTGCGAGGCCCAGCACCGCTCTAGGCCTACCCGGCCTCCTGTTCCATCGACTGGGCCTAGCCCATGGTGAGCAACCAGTAGCTTCCCCCGGCCCAGTTTGCCTCAGATCTGGACCGTGTTGTTTTTTCCCTGAGAGGACGATTTTTCTAATTTCCAGAGGCTGCAGTTTTTACAAAAAAACTCTTGTTGATCATGCATATAATAACTTAATAACCGTGCATCATTTTAAAAAGTTTTATATATGAAAAATGCTTAGATTTCTGTTTAGTTTCATAATATCCAACTTTCATCCATGTTTGAAATGTTTAAAATGATGTTTGCTTTAATTTGCTCTAGTGACATGCTAAAATTATTTAATTCATAAGGAAATAACCGTAGCTCCAAACCTAACAAACTTTATATGTAAATGGGGTAGAAAAATGCCTAGTTTAACATGGTGCACTTGTTTTGCATGTTTAATAACTCTAAAATTGTGTTTAGGGCAGACAGTACCAAACCTTAAAATATGCACATGAGGAGTCTCCGGAATTGTTGTTTGATGTTTCCGGCCTCATTTAAATTGCCTAGCATAGTTAGTTTTGTCATGCTTCACCTCTTGCCATGCTAACCAACATTTAATATTGTTGAGTACATAAACAGGAGAGAACTAAATAATTGATGTGGTGTTTTGTCAATATGCAACTCATTGCATATTGAGCTCCACTTAATTTGTAGGATTGTTTTGTGCATTTTGCCATGCCATGTTTCATTAAACCGGACATGCATCATACTTGGTTGTGCATCATGCCATGTTTATGTGATGGTTGTTTACTATGTGGTTTGCTTCTTTCCGGTGTTGCTTCTTCGGGTTGGTTTCGATAATGTCATGTTTGTGAGGATCCGTTCGACTTCGTCCGTTTGTCTTCTTCATGGACTCGTTCTTCTTCCTTGCGGGATCTCAGGCAAGATGACCATACCCTCGAAATCACTTCTATGTTTGCTTGCTAGTTGCTCGCTCTTTTGCTATGACGCGATACCTACCACTTGCTATATCATGCCTCCCATATTGCCATGTCAAACCTCTAACCCACCTTGTCCTAGCAAACCGTTGTTTGGCTATGTTACCGTTTGCTCAGCCCCTCTTATAGCGTTGTTAGTTGCAGGTGAAGATGGAGTTTGTTCCATGTTGGAACATGGTTATGTTGGGATATCACAATATCTCTTATTTATATTAATGCATCTATATACTTGGTAAAGGGTGGAAGGCTCGGCCTTATGCCTCGTGTTTTGTTCCACTCTTGCCGCCCTAGTTTCCGTCATACCGGTGTTATGTTCCTTGATTTTGCATTCCTTACACGGTTGGGTTATAATGGGAACCCCTTGACAGTTCGCTTTGAATAAAACTCCTCCAGCAAGGCCCAACCTTGGTTTTACCATTTGCCTCACCACCACCTACTTTTCCCTTAGGAGTCGCGCTCTCGAGGGTCATCTTTATTTTAACCCCCCCAGGCCAGTGCTCCTCTGAGTGTTGGTCCAAACTAGAGCCCCTTGCAGCGCCACCTCGGGAAAACTTGAGGGTTGGTTTTAGTTGTACGGATTGCTCATCCGGTGTGCCCCTAAGAATGAGATATGTGCAGCTCCTATCGGGATTTGTCGGCACATTCGGGCGGCTTTGCTGGTCTTGTTTTACCATTGTCGAAATGTCTTGTAACCGGGATTCCGAGCCTGATCGGGTCTTCCTGGGAGAAGGAATATCCTTCGTTGACCGTGAGAGCTTGTGATGGGCTAAGTTGGGACACCCCTCAGGGTTTGAACTTTCGAAAGCCGTGCCCGCGGTTATGGGCAGATAGGAATTTGTTAATATCCGGTTGTAGAGAACTTGACACTTAACTTAATTAAAATGCATCAACCGCGTGTGTAGCCATGATGGTCTCTTTCCGGCGGAGTCCGGGAAGTGAACACGGTTTTTGAGTTATGCTTGAACGTAAGTAGTTTCAGGATCACTTCTTGATCACTTCTAGTTCACGATCGTGCTTTGCTTCTCTTCTCGCTCTCATTTGCGTAAGTTAGCCACCATATATGCTAGTGCTTGCTGCAGCTCCACCTCACCACCCTTTCCTTCCCATAAGCTTAAATAGTCTTGATCGCGAGGGTGTGAGATTGTTGAGTCCCCGTGACTCACATATTACTTCCAAAACTAGTTGCAGGTGCAGATGATAACCGTGCAGGTGACGCAACCCAGCTCAAGGAGGAGCTCGATGAAGATCGTGTTCGTTGTGTTGTTTCATTTTCCTTTCGATCAGTAGTGGAGCCCAGTTGGGGCGATCGGGGATCTATGCATTAGGGGTTGTCTTTCTTTATTTGGTTCCGTAGTCGGACCTTGGTTGTATTCTGGATGATGTAATGCTATATTTATGTATTGTGTGAAGTGGCGATTGTAAGCCAACTCTGTACCTCTTTCTTATTCAGTACATGGGATGTGTAAAGATTACCCCTCTTGTGACATGCCTACAATGCGGTTATGCCTCTAAGTCGTGCTCCGACACGTGGGAGATATAGTCGCATCGTGGGTGTTACATTCTTTCCCTGAAAACAGAACCAGCACAACTATCCAGGTAATCTCTGGAGGCATCGGTTAGTCCATTATAAAAGATATCAAGTATTTCATTTTTCTTAAGAGGATGATCAGGAAAAGCATTAAGTAATTGGAGAAGCCTCCCCCAAGCTTGTGGGAGACACTCTTCTTCAATTTGCACAAAATTATATATATCCCTTAAAGCAGCTTGTTTCTTATGAGCATGGAAATATTTAGCAGAGAAGTAATAAATCATATCCCAGGGACTACGCACACAACCAGGATCAAGAGAATTAAACCATATCTTAGCATCACCCTTTAATGAGAACGGAAATATTTTAAGGATGTAAAAGTAACGAGTTCTCTCATCTTTAGTGAACAGGGTGGCTATATCACAATTTAGTAAGATGTGCCACAACAGTTTCAGATTCATAACCATGAAAAGGATCAGATTCAACCAAAGTAATTATATCAGGATCAACAGAGAAATCATAATCCTTATCAGTAACAAAGATAGGTGAAGTAGCAAAAGCAGGGTCAGGTTTCATTCTAGCATTTAGAGATTGCTTACTCCATTTAGCTAATAACCTTTTGAGTTCATTTCTATTTTTGCAAGCTAAAATAGCTAAAGAAGCTTCTCTATCAAAAACATAACCCTTAGGAATAACAAGTGATTCTTCATCATCATTTTCATCAGTATCACCAGATTCAATATTTTCAATCTCTCTAGCCCTAGCAAGTTGTTCATCAAGAAAATCACTAAGTGGCACAGTAGTATCAGGCATAGAGGTAGTTTCGTCATAAGTATCATGCATAGCAGAAGTGGCATCATCAATAACATGCGACATATCAGAACGAATAGCAGAAGCAGGTGTAGGTGTCACAAGCTTACTCAAAATAGAAGGTGAATCAAATGCAGAGCTAGATGGCAGTTCCTTACCTCCCCTCGTAGTTGAGGGATAGATCTTGGTTTTTGGATCTCTTAAGTTCTTCATAATGATAAGCAGATATATATCCCAAGTGACTCAAAGAATAGAGCTATGCTCCCCGGCAACGGCGCCAGAAAATAGTCTTGATAATCCACAAGTATAGGAGATCGCAACAGTTTTCGAGGGTAGAGTATTCAACCCAAATTTATTGATTCGACACAAGGGGAGCCAAAGAATATTCTCAAGTATTAGCAGCTAAGTTGTCAATTCAACCACACCTGGAAACTTAATATCTGCAGCAAAGTATTTAGTAGCAAAGTAATATGATAGTAGTGGTAATGGTAGCAAAAGGTAACGGTAGTAAAAGCATTGTTTTTGGTATTTTGTAGTGATGATAGCAATAGCAACGAGAAAGTAAATAAGCGAAGAACAATATATGGAAAGCTCGTAGGTAATGGATCGGTGATGGAGAATTATGACAGATGGGGTTCATCATGTAACAGTCATAACCTAGGGTGACATAGAACTAGCTCCAGTTCATTGATATAATGTAGCCATGTATTCCGAATATAGTCATACGTGCTTATGGAAAAGAACTTGCATGACATCTTTTGTCCTACCCTCCCGTGGCAGTGGGGTCCTTACGAAAACTAAGGGATATTAAGGCCTCCTTTTAATAGAGAACCGGAACAAAGCATTAACACATAGTGAATACATGAACTCCTCAAACTACGGTCATCACAGGTAAGTATCCCGATTATTGTCACTTCGGGGTTAACGGATCATAACACATAATAGGTGACTATAGACTTGCAAGATAGGATCAAGAACTCTCATATATTGATGAAAACATAATAGGTTCAGATCTGAAATCATGGCACTCGGGCCCTAGTGACAAGCATTAAGCATAGCAAAGTCATAGCAACATCAATCTCAGAACATAGTGGACACTAGGGATCAAACCCTAACAAAACTAACTCGATTACATGATAGATCCCATCCAACCCATCACCGTCCAACAAGCCTACGATGGAATTACTCACGCACGGCGGTGAGCATCATGAAATTGGTGATGGAGGATGGTTGATGATGACGATGGCGACGGATTCCCCTCACCGGGGCCCTGAACGGACTCCAGATCAGCCCTCCCGAGAGGTTTTAGGGCTTGGCGGCGGCTCCGTATCGTAAAACGCGATGATTTCTTCTCTCTGATTTTTTTCTCCCCGAAACACAATATATGGAGTTGGAGTTGGAGTCGGAGAGGCAACAGGGGGCCCACGAGGTAGGGGGCACGCCCTCCACCCTCGTGGAGAGGTGGTGGGCCCCTGGCCTTCATCTTTTGCAGGTATTTTTCATATTTTCTGAAAAGTTTCTCCGTGAAGTTTTAGGTCATTCTGAGAACGTTTGTTTCTGCACATAAATAACACCATGGTAATTCTGCTGAAACAGCGTCAGTCCGGGTTATTTCCATTCAAATCATGCAAGTTAGAGTCCAAAACAAGGGCAAAAGTGTTTGGAAAAGTAGATACGACAGAGACGTATCAATATGAATCATTATAATCTTTAAGTGTTATTGTTGACATGGTTAGTTATAATGTTGGCTGGAAACATGGGTGTTGTTTAAGCTTATTTATGCAAACAAGAGCAAAAGAGTTCGTAAAAGTTTTTCTTTCTCACTTTTAGTTTATCAACTGAATTGCTTGAGGACAAGCAAAGATTTAATATTGGGGGAGTTGATACGTCTCCTACGTATCTACTTTTTCTCACGCTTTTCCTCTTGTTTTGGACTCTAATTTGCATGATTTGAATGAAACTAGCCCCAGACTGACGCTGTTTTAAGCAGAACTACCATGGTGTTGTTTTTGTGCAGAAATAAAAGTTTTCGGAATGGAATGAAACTTTACGAGGATTTTTTATATCAATAATAAGAATTACTGGAGCCAAGACCCACCGGAGAGGGGCCCCTGGGTGGGCAAAACCCACCAGGGCGCGCCCCCCTCTCTTGGCGTGCCCAAGTGGGTTGTACCCACCTGATGGCCCTGCTGATGACCCCCCTGATACTATAAGTTCACATATTGCCAGAAAAAATCAGGGAGAAAGAATTATCGCAATCCATGAGACGGAGCCGCCGCCAAGCCATGTTCTTCCTCGGGAGGGCAGATCTGGAGTCCGTTTGGGGCTCCGGAGAGGGGGATCTTCGTTCTTCGTCATCACCAACCCTTCTCCATCGCCAATTCCATGATGCTCCCCACCGGGAGTGAGTAATTCCTTCATAGGCTCGCTGATCGGTGAGGAGTTGGATGAGATTCATCATGTAATCGAGTTAGTTTTGTTAGGGCTTGATCCCTAGTATCCACTATGTTCTTAGATTGATATTGCTATGACTTTGCCATGCTTAATGCTTGTCACTTTGGGCCCGGGTGCCATGATTTCAGATCTGAACCGTTTATGTTATCATCATTATATCCATGTTCTAGATCTGATCTTGCAATTTATAGTCACCTACTACGTGTTATGATCCGGCAACCCCAGAATGACAACAACTGCGCCCACTCCCGATGATGATCGTAGTTTGAGGACTTCATGTATTCACTATGTGTTAATGCTTTGTTCCGGTTCTTTATTAAAAGAAGACCTTAATATCCCTTAGTTTCCAATGTGGACCTCGCTGCCACGGGAGGGTAGGACAAAAGATGTCATGCAAGTTCTTTTAATAAAGCACGTATGACTATCTACAGAATACATGCCTACGTTATATCGATGAACTGGAGCTAGTGTCGTATCGCCCTAGGTTATAACTGTCACATGATGAATATTATTCAACAAGTCACCGATCCAATGCTTACGAATTTATCCTTATTGATCTCACTAAGTTACCGCTGCTATCATCACGGTTACACTTGCTAACTACTGCTATCACTGTTACTGTTACTGCTGCTACTGTCACTATTATCAAAACTATCAAACTACTTTGCTACTGATCACTTTGCTGCAGATAATTAATCTCCAGGTGTGGTTGAATTGACAACTCAGCTGCTAATACCTTCGAATATTCTTTGGCTCCCCTTGTGTCGAATCTATAAATTTGGATTGAATACTCTACTCTCGAAAACTGTTGCGATGCCCTATACTTGTGGGTTATCAAATAACTGATACAAATTTCAGAAATTGTTCAACTATGCAATTTTCATTGCTTCTTTTTGTTTTGTTCTGGGAACTTTCAAATTGCTTTGAGTTTTTTCCTTTGCATATTTATGTAAGAAAATATTAGAAGACAATATGGTTTTGCATCAGAATCGAACCGTGGAAAGCATATTTCATGAGTCCCGTATGCGTTATCTCAATTTGAGTTATCCCATTTAATTGCTTACAACTTAACTTCATCATATATCACAGTTGTTTAATTGTTTTAGAGCAATTCCTCGCCTGGTATCATGCCATTTCACTTAAACATTCATTTTTTCTTTATACATACACTTTCAAAATATTGAAGAAATATCCCACGACAACGCAGATGGTATCATGTAGTCACGCTAATTTTCCACATAGTATGTTTAGACGCCTAAACCTTTTTGAGACAATTTAGGCGTCATTTAGATGCCTAAACCTACTCCAACGTGCATAGCCCAAGGCCCAATAAGACGTTCCATGTAATGTGATTCATCAAATGCCTGGAGCGGCGTTTATATCTCGCATTAAGCGCAACGACTATTTGCCGCATTAAGCGACGCGCTAGCGTTCAATCACGTCGAGGTTTCCAGCGGTGATCGTTTACTGGGCTGGCCCATGTTCGTGCAGAAAAATAGAACGGAAAAAAGGGAAGTACCGGGGCTCAATCCTTGGTCAGGAACGAACAAACGCAGAGCACTAGCCACCGCGCCACGCTAGGAGTTCGTGATAATAGCTAGGGCACGGCCCACTTGAAGCACAACGTGACAGTTTTCTCCTGTCTTTTTTTCGTTTTCTTTTCTTATCCTCGTTTTTTTCATTTCTTTGCTTTTGTTTCTTCATTTTTGTTTCTTCTCCGTTTTTCTTCATTTTTTTAATTTTCCGAACGCTTATTCGACACTTTTCAAATACTTGTTCCCCATTTTAACACTTGTTCAACAATTTTCAAATACTCGTTGAACACTTTTCAAATAGTAGTTCAACATTTTTTAAAACTTATTCAACATTTTTTTATTTTGTTTTCTTTGGTTTTTCTTCTCCATTTTTTGCATTCTTTCTTCTTTCTTCTCAGATCAGATGTGTTTCATTCTTGTTTATTTCTTTTTTCTCCATTTTTTGTTTGTTTTCTTTTTTCTTCTTCATATTTTGTTTTTCATCTGTGTTTTCTTATGTTTGTTTTTGTTTTCACTCTACATTTTCGTACATGTCAAAAAAAATGTAAGAAGCGATCAACATTTTTTGTTTGCGCGTTCAACATTGTCCGAATGCTTTATCAACATCATTCAAATACTTGTTGAACATTTTAATAGTTATTCAATTTTTTAAAAATACTTGTTCAACATTTTGAATACTTATTCAATGTTTTTCAATACTCGTCCAAAAAATTTTCAAATAATTGCTCAACATTTTTAATACTTATTCAACATTTTCAAATAGTTGTTGAACTTTTTTCAAAATCTTTTTCAAACATTTTTTAAATATTTGTTCAACATCATATACTCGTTCAACATTTTTTTAATACCTATTCAACAATTTTCAAATACTTGCTCAACATTTTTAATATTTATTCAACATGTTTCAAATACTTGTTCAACAGTTCTCAAATTATTGGTAAATATTTTTTAATACTAATTCAAAAAAAATTCAAATTTTATTTTGAAGAGTGTTTTTTGTAATATATAAAAGTATGAAAAGTACAAAATAACAAAAAGTGAGAACAGAAAACAGAAAGAAGAAAACAGATTGTGGCACCCGCGCGGCTGGGCCTACTGTCTGCGGCCCAGTTGGGCGTTTCCTTCAGCCAGGGAATGCTCGTGGCTCGCATAACGCGACAAATAGTCACGACCCCATTAAGAGACCCCCTCCATGGCGCCTTTAGCGCCGAAATCACTAACTAAGGAGTACTCGTTGTAAAAAACACTTCACTTTCCCAGGTCGCGATAAATGACGTACATGCAGTGCGCCATTTGTCGTAACTTGGGAGTTTTCCTTTTCTCGTAGATTTGTTTATTCAAAATGTTTTATCTCTTAAACTGTGCGTCTAAATCTTGAACCGTTTTTACCATTGGATTTCTCGCGTCGAGATCTTGAAAATTAGATCTCATGTTGATAAGTTTTGATGAACTATTTTTTCACGAAAAACCGGACGAAAAAACCCGGACGAAAAAACCGAACCGGTAGCATGGTTTTTTTCCCTTTCCGAAAGAGTCACGCCCGTGCCTCTCGCAAAATCACAGCCGTGCCTCTCGTGGAAGCAAAACCGTGACTCCTGTGGAAAGAAAAAAATAGAAAACGCGTTTTTTTTCGTTTCCGAGAGACACGGCCGTGACTCTGGTGAAAGCACAACCGTGCCTCTCGCGAAAGCAAAACTGTGACTCTCGCGAAAGAAAAAAATAGAAAACGCGTATTTTTTCCTTTCCGAGAGGCACGGCCGTGACTTTCGTGTAAGCACAACCGTGCCTCTCACGGAATCAAAACCGTGACTCTCATGAAAGAAGAAAAAAAGAAAACGCGTTTTGTTTTTCCCCTTCCGAGAGGCACGGCCGTGACTCTCGTGAAAGCACAACCGTGCCTCTCGCGGAAGCAAAACCGTGAGTCTCGCGAAAGAAAAAAAACAGAAAACAAGTATTTTTTTCGTTTCCGAAAGGCACGGCCGTGACTCCCGATAAAGCACAACCGTGCCTCTCGCTGAAGAAAAACCGTGACTTTCACGAAAAAAAAAAGAAAACACGTTTTTTCGAGCAAAAATATTTTTTCCAATTTTTTTTGATCGAAAAGCTAAGAAAGACCGGGGGAAACCAAAACGTCGAAAAAACCCGGAAAAAACCGTTTAAAAAGCCGAAAACGCGTGTGAAAAAATAAAAAAACAAAATTCGAAGGGAACGTCCAAAGCACACTACATGGCGAATGGCTGAGAGCGCGCCAAGTGACGCTGATCGTTGCGAGGCTCCCGAAGGAGCACCCGTTAAATAGTTTCTCCCCTTTAGCGCCTATTAGCGAATCCAGCGACGCTCGTTGCATGGACCTTTAGCGCCTTTCGCTTGCATGGGCCTTGCCCAGCAACGCTCGTTGGCTGCCGCTGCCCGCTCGATCCTCTCCTTCCGCGGCTCGCTCGCTAGCTGCTGTGTCGATTGCTCAAAAGAAAAGGCTGCCTGCTCGATTACTTTTTTTTCTTCACTCAAAAAATGCTACGGCACATACCGGTTTTCTTGAAAAAACAAACCGATTTGCTACAGTATGTACTCTTGTCCTTCGAAAAGTTCATCAAATTCGACAAAAGTTCATCGAATTCACATAAAGTTCACCGAATTCAAAAAAGTTCACCCTGTTCGAAAAAGTTCATTGAATTTGAAAAGAAGTTCACCGAATTCTAAAAAAAGTTCATCAAATTCTGAAAAAAGTTCATTGAATTTGAAAAAGAAAACAGTTCATCGAATTTGATACAAAATTCATCGATTTTAAATAAGAAGTTGATGGATTTAAAAAAAGTTTATCGAACCTAGAAAGAAGAAAAAGAAAATAGAAAATAGAAAAACGCAAACAGAAGAAAAAAATAAAGAAGAGAAGACATAAATATATGTTGGTGATGGCGTGGTGGTTGCTGAATCTTACTATTAAGTTTTTTTTGAGACAATCTTACTATTAAGTAGGATGTCTGTGGTTCGACGACTCCCATGCTAGCAGATTATTTTGGGAGCTCCTAACCGGCGCCTTCAGCGCCGGTTTTGTGGTCTGGCGCTCGAAGCGCACGTTACTGGGCCGGCCCAGGTGAACTTCGACCGAAAACCACGACGCGAAAAAATGAACGTGAAAAATTGCGAAAGCTGAGTTTCGAACTCACGATCACACTTCTTTCTGTCCGACACGAGAACCACTAGACAAAATACGTTCTTATATTTTGTAGCTGGGAAAAAGTTCTACTTAACCGTGATTCAGTGAAAACATTAACGTAAAATCCGAAAATTGGTTGAAAAGTTCATTGGTTCTGAAAAATAAGTTCATCGATTTTGAAAACTAGTTCACCATTTTTCTAAAAAATTCACAAAATTTTAAAAACCTTAATCGATTTTGAAAAAATGTTCATCGGTTTTGAAAAAATTTCGTCAATTTTGCAAAAAAGTTCATCAACTTGGAAAAAAGATTCATGGAATTTGGGAAAAAATGTTCATCGAATTTGAAAAATGTTCATCGAATTTGGAAAAGGTTCATCGAATATGAAAAAAATCATCGGATTTGAAAATTGTTCATTGATTTTAAAAAAATATTCATTGAATTTGAAAAAAAGATCACCGAATTTGAAAATAAGTTCAGCGATTTTGATAAAGTTCATTGAATTTGAAAAAAGTTCATCGAAATTGGAAAAAAGTTCACAAATTTGATAAAAAGTTCATTGAATTTGAAAAAAGTTCATCAAATTTGAAAAATAAGTTCATCAATTTTGATAACAGTTCATTGAATTTGAAAATAAGTTCATCGATTTTGAAAAAAGTTCATCAAATTTGAAAAATAAGTTCATTGATTTTGATAACAGATCATTGAATTTGAAAAAAGTTCGTTGAATTTGAAAATAAGTTCATCGATTTTGATAAAAGTTCATTGAATTTGAAAAAAGTTAATTGAATTTGAAAAAAGTTCATCGAAATTGAAAAAAGTTCACGAATTTGATAAAAAGTTTTCGCATTTAAGGAAAGATGAAAAGAAACATGAAAAAGGAACAAAATAAACAAGGAAAAAAAACGCCCAGAAATTGACCAGCGAACGACCTAGATAAAGATTAAAAAAGAGAAGAAAGAAGTTTGTGTACATAGACGCGTTCTTATCCTGGTGGTGAGTGTGCTCCACATTCGATCGAGCGATCCAGTGTTCGATCCCTCGCTAGCTCACGTTAATTTTTGCTCTTCTTTCAATAGGAAAAAAAGAGAAACGGGCCGGCCCAAGACGGCGCGGGGGTGTGCGCCCGTTTGCGTGGATGCCTGTATCGGGCGCAACGGCCGCCGTTTAGGAAATGCCGATTCTTTTGCCATGTGATTAACACAGGGGAAAAAAAGCAAGATGGGCCGGCCCAGCGGAGCAGGCGTTACGCGCCCATTTGCGGATTGTACTGTATCGGGCGCAAAGGGCGCCGAATAGGATTTAGCCCGCATTAAGTGAGTCCGTAGAAAATCTCACGTCGAGTTTTTCGTGGTCGTGATCGTTACTGGGCCGGCCCATTTTCGCGCACAGTTAATGAAAAAAAGAGAAGGAAAAGGTGTGTAGCAGCGATCGAACCATGGTCGCCGCAAAGGTAATCAAGGCTACTAGCCAACACGCCAACGTACAATAAATGTTGAGAACAAGGATGCGATCTACTCCCTCCGTTCCGAATTACTTGACGCAGGTATCGATATATTTACATGTATTTTAGTTCTAGATACATCTATTTCTGCGTCGAGTAATTTGGAACGGAGGGAGTACTTGAAGCTAGCGGAGCCGGTTTCTCCATTCTTTTTTTTAGTTTAGTTCTCCATTTTTTCATTCTTGTTGCATTTGTTTCTTTGTTTTTATTTCTTTTTCTTTGGTTTTTTGTTTCTTCTTCGGTTCTCATATTTTTGGTTTTCTTTGTTTCTTTTGGTTCTTATTCTACATTTTCTGCATACATCAACAACAATTTTCAAATATACGCATACATTTATCTAATACAAATTTAACATTTTAATAGTATATTGTCAACATTTTTTCTATATATATAAAAAAGTAAAATGCTTGACTAACATATTTTAATACATGATCAATATTTTTCCTATATATTATTTTAAAAAATCAAATGCTTGATTAACATTTTTCAAATACAAGATCAACATTATTTAATCCATGGTCAGCATTTTTATATGCACACTAAAACAGTTTTGAAACTCTTTACTAACTTTTTATAAATGCAATATTAACATTTTTTAACACATTCTGAACATTTTTCCTATACAAGTTTACAATTTTTCAAACGCTTGTTTAAGATTTTTCAAATAATTATTTAACATTTTTTAAACTGTTTTATTAACATTTTTCTATACATGCTAAAATTCATCATTTTTTAATACATGATCAACATTTTTTCTATACAAATTTAATATTTTTCAAATACTTTTTCAACATTGTTTTGAAATGCTTGATTAATAGTTTTATATAAATGATCAAATCTATTTCATCATTTTTTAATGCATGGTTAGCATTTTTAATATAGACATTTAACATTTCAAAATCCTTGCTTAATATTGCTTACACACTTGTTCAACCTTTTTCAAATGCTTGATTAACTTTTTTCAAATACATGATCAAATTATTTCATACACATTTTTGTATAATTTTTTTGTATACATGATAAATATTTTTTCTATACATATTTAACATTTTTGAAATGCTTGGTCAACACTTTCCAAATGCTCTTATGTAGAATGTTTTTTGTAATACAAAAAATTAAAGCAAACATATATACAAATAAAACAAAATTATAAAAATAAAACAAAAAAAGTCTGTGGCCTCCCGCCCATTTTGATCTCCCCTTCAAGGGTTCTTGCCCTCGTGTTGAAGGCGAGATACAGGAGTGCCTCCGACTGGGCCGGCCGATATATAGAGGAGGAAAATCGCAAAACAAAATAGCGGTTGTAAGGATGGAAGCAGATTTGTAGCACCCGGGTGCTCCACACCCCTGTATGAATATTAAATTCAAAAAAATACCAATAATTTTGAAAAACAATTCTAAGATTTGGGGATATCAAACCTGGGTTCCCGATCTACTCCCGCATGAAATTTCATGGCAAAAATACCTGGAAACGTATTCGTGGCAAAAAGCCAAAAATCCTATGTATAGAAAAAAAAACTGTTGAGATGGATTTTTGTTCGGACAGTATTTCGTTGGTCACGGATACGTTTACTGGTATTTTTTAACAAAATTGCACACTGGAGTAGATTGAGAACCTAGGTTTGATATCCCAAAAAAATTCGAATTTTTTAATCTTTTTGGTATTTCTTATATTTAATATTCGTATAGGGGTGTGGAGCACCCAGAAGCTCCTGTGCATATTCCCTGTAAGGATCGATCTCAGGACGTCACACTAATTACCTCGCCAGTACAACTTATGGTCGATCGTGACACCTTATAGCGTGAATAGTTTTTAACTATAACGTGATAATCACCCTAGCATCCTATTTACTGTAGCATACAGATTATTCAATTGTTTTGAACACATTTTGAAAAAAATGTATATTTTTTTTGAAAATGTCCACAAAGTTTGAAAATTTGAAATAGTTTTTAATTACTGGAATAAAATTTAAGATTTTCAGCTTTTGAATTTTTCTGAACGTTGTTTCTAAAAGAAGAATAAATTTTGTTTTTAATTTTCTCTAAACATGAGGATAATTTCTAGAAATTGCGAATGAAATTTTCAAGTGTAGATCATTTTTTGAAATTCGCAAAAAAATTGAAACACGTACATTTTTTGAAAATTTTGAAATCAATAAAAAATCATAAACATTTTTTGAAACACACACAATTTTATTAAAGTATTTTTTTTTGAAATCCCTAAAATTTTTAAACACGAACATTTTTCAAACCAGGAATAAATTTTTTAAATGAGAAACATTTTTGAAACACAAACATTTTTTAATACCGCGAACAAATTGTGAATGCAAAAATATATTTTTCGAATTCCTGAACATGTTTTTGAAATTGTGAACAAAATTTTGAACACGAGGCCATTTTTTTAAATTTGGACCAAATATTTGAAAATTCAAAAAAAAAAAAAAGAAACAGCATCATAAAAAGAAAAAATAATAACGAAAAAGAAAAAGAAACAGCAACAGAAAAGGAAAAAAAGAAACTAGATTAAAAAAAGGAAAATATAAAACTGTCTAGGAACCTTCTAGAAGGGTCAAACCTATAAAAACCACTGGGAACCATGTAGAAGATTCCCGAAATCAAATCTTGCACCCACTACAGATGGGCCGGCCAAAGCGCTGTCTCAGTCGACGGGTCTGTGCGATCGCTCCACAGTTTGACGCACAGTGCGTCAAATAGGGATTTTCGAGATACAGGGGCACCCAATGCCTGGAGAGTCCCCCTACCGCTCGTGTCCAGCGGCACGCAATGCCTGGCACAGTGCGTCAAATAGGGATTTTCGAGAACTTGTGGCTTAGCTGAAGCCAGCGAAGTTACCCCGGCCCAGCAAGAATTTTTCTGTAACGTTTTCCAGAACTCCAGACTTCAGTGAACCAACTATATATACTGTAGCAAACCGGATGCACAGTGGTAAACCCGATTTGTTTTTTGAAAAATGTTCAAAATTTCAGAAATTTGTAGAAGTTAAGATTATCATCATGCTCTCAAAGAAATTTGTTAAGTGACGACGAGGACACCAATGATAAGTTTATTCTTTTAGCTAGTCCCTAAGGAACTTCTCTAACACGCTCTCAAAATTAGAAATTAGAAATCCAGTATTATATGATTGCTTAGATTAGGAATAAAATAGTTGCAATATTCATTGCAGATGGTATTATTGACTTGTCTAAGAATCTTGGTGATCTTAGAACATAAAACATATATAAGTTTTGTTAAAGAACTAAACATATATTGGTAAGTTGGATTTCATGTGCGATGATTATGATCCTAGCACCCCATCCCTTCCTACAGTCGAATCTTGGCTCTGTCGTGCACAACAAACTAGCTATGATTGGCGATGACATTGATACGTCTCCGACGTATCTATAATTTATAAATTATTCATGCCATGTTTACAACAATTCTATATGATTTTGGTATGATTTGATTAGAACTAACCCGGACTGACGCTGTTTTCAGCAGAACTATTGTGGTGTCGTTTTTCGTGTAGAACTAAAATTTCTCGGAACAAGCTGAAAATTTACAGAGAATATTTTAGGAACATAGAAAAAATACTAGAACGAAAAGGTATCAGAAAGGAGTCCCGAAGCAACCACAAGGGTGCCTCCCCCCCCCCCCCCCCCGCGCGTGCCCCCTGCCTTTTCGTCGCCTCGTGGGCCCCCTTGACTTGTCCCCGTCGCCAACACCTCCTATAAATCCCAAAAACCTCAGAAATAAACCTAATGATCGGGAGTTCCGCCGCCGCAAGCCTCTGTAGCTACGAAAAACCAATCAGGAGCCCGTTCCGGCACCCTGCCGGAGGGGAAAACCATCACCGGAGGCCATCTTAATCATCCCGGTGCTCTCCATGACGAGGAGGGAGTAGTTCACCCTCGGGGTTGAGGGTATGTACCAGTAGATATGTGTTTGATCTCTCTCTCTCTCTCTCGTGTTCTTGATATGACACGATCTTGATGTACCGCGAGCTTTGTTACTATAGTTGAATCATATCGTGTTTCTCCCCCTCTATCTTCTTGTGATGAATTGATTTTAACCTTTGAGGTTTCACTATTATCAGATTGAATACTATTATGGATTTGAGAACACTTGATGTATGTCTTGTGTGGGATACCCGTGGTTACAATGGGGTATTCTATTGATTCACTTGATGTATGTTTTGGTAATCAACTCACGGATTCCCGAGATGACATTGGGGTAATATATGCATAGGGGTTGATGCACGTTTTCATCCTTGTTTCTCCGGTAGGAATCTTGGGGCACTCTTTGAGGTTCTTTATGTTGCATCGAATATTATGAATCTGAAGTTGTTTGATGTGTATCGTATAATTGACTCACAGATACTTGTGGTGACATTGGAGTATTTTGATGACATTAGGGTTGGTTGATGTGTGTCATATGATATTATTTTACTACGAACTCTAGGGTTGTTTGTGACACTTATAGGAATAGCTCAATAGATTGATCGGAAAAAATAACTTTGAGGTGGTTTCGTACCCTACAAGTAATTCCATCTTATGTTCTCCGTGATAGGAACTTTAGAGTGACTTTTGTTGCACGTTGAGGGATTGTTATATGATCTAATTATGTTATCATTGTTGAGAGAACTTGCACTAGTGAAAGTATGAACCCTAGGCCTTGTTTCCAAGCATTGCAATACCGTTTTCGCTCACTTTTACCACTTACTACCTTGCTGTTTTTATATTTTCATATTACAAAAACCTATATCTACCATCCATATTACACTCGTATCACCATCTCTTCGCCGAAAAAGTGCACCTATACAATTTATCATTGTATTGGGTGTGTTGGGGACACAAGAGACTCTTTGTTATTTGGTTGCGGGGTTGTTTGAGAGAGATCATCTATTGGGGAACGTAGCAGAAATTCAAAATTTTCTTGTTTGATGTGTATCGTATAATTGACCCACAGATACTTGTGGTGACATTGGAGTATTTTGATGACATTAGGGTTGGTTGATGTGTGTCATATGATATTATTTTACTACAAACTCTAGGGTTGTTTGTGACACTTATAGGAATAGCTCAATAGATTGATCGGAAAAAATAACTTTGAGGTGGTTTCGTACCCTACAAGTAATTCCATCTTATGTTCTCCGTGATAGGAACTTTAGAGTGACTTTTGTTGCACGTTGAGGGATTGTTATATGATCTAATTATGTTATCATTGTTGAGAGAACTTGCACTAGTGAAAGTATGAACCCTAGGCCTTGTTTCCAAGCATTGCAATACCATTTTCGCTCACTTTTACCACTTACTACCTTGCTGTTTTTATATTTTCATATTACAAAAACCTATATCTACCATCCATATTACACTCGTATCACCATCTCTTCGCCGAAAAAGTGCACCTATACAATTTATCATTGTATTGGGTGTGTTGGGGACACAAGAGACTCTTTGTTATTTGGTTGCGGGGTTGTTTGAGAGAGATCATCTGTTGGGGAACGTAGCAGAAATTCAAAATTTTCTACGCATCACCAAGATCAATCTATGGAGTAATCTAGCAACGAGGGGAAGGAGAGTGCATCTACATACCCTTGTAGATTGCTAAGCGGAAGCGTTCAAGTGAACGGGGTTGATGGAGTCGTACTCGTCGTGATCCAAATCACCGATGATCCTAGTGCCGAACGGACGGCACCTCCGTGTTCAACACACTTACAGCCCGGTGACGTCTCCTACACCTTGATCCGGCAAGGGGAGAAGGAGAGGTTGGGGAAGACTCCATCCAGCAGCAGCATGACGGCGTGGTGGTGGTGGTGGAGGAGCGCAGGACTCCAGTAGGGCTTCGCCAAGCACTAAGAGAGACGAGGAGGGAGAGAGGTAGGGCTGCGCCAACAGGGAGAGCCAATCACCCCTGTTGGGCAGCCCCATACCTCAAGTATATATAGGGGGAGGGGAGGGGCTGCGCCCCCACCTAGGTTTCCACCCCTAGGGGTGGCGGCCAGCCCTAGATCCCATCTAGGGGGGGCGGCCAAGGGGGGATAGAGGGGGGCGCACCACTAGGTGGGCCTTAGGCCCATCTGAGCCTAGGGTTTCCCCCCTTTCCCTTCTCTCTTTGCCTTGGGCCCTGGTGGGGGGCGCACCAGCCCACCTGGGGCTGTTCCCCTCTCACACTTGGCCCACGCAACCCTCTGGGGCAGGTAGCCCCACCTGGTGGACCCCCGGGACCCTCCCGGTGGTCCCGGTACGTTACCGATAGCACCCGAAACTTTTTCGGTGACCAAAACAGGACTTCCCATATATAAATCTTTACCTCCGGACCATTCCGGAACTCCTCGTGATGTCTGGGATCTCATCCGGGACTCCGAACAACATTCGGTAACCATGTATATCTATTCCCTATAACCCTAGCGTCATCGAACCTTAAGTGTGTAGACCCTACGGGTTCAGGAGTCATGCAGACATGGCCGAGACAACTCTCCGGTCAATAACCAACAGCGGGATCTGGATACCCATGTTGGCTCCCACATGTTCCACGATGATCTCATCGGATGAACCACGATGTCAAGGATTTAATCAATCCCGTATACAATTCCCTTTGTCCATCGGTACGATACTTGCCCGAGATTTGAGATTCGGTACCCCGATACCTTGTTCAATCTCGTTACCGGCAAGTCTCTTTACTCGTTCCGTAACACATCATCCCGTGATCAACTCCTTGATCACATTGTGCACATTATGATGATGTCCTACCGAGTGGGCCCAGAGATACCTCTCCGTTTACACGGAGTGACAAATCCCAGTCTCGATTCGTGCCAACCCAACAGACACTTTCGGAGATACCTGTAGTGTACCTTTATAGCCACCCAGTTACGTCGTGGCGTTTGGCACACCCAAAGCACTCCTACGGTATCCGGGAGTTGCACAATCTCATGGTCTAAGGAAATGATACTTGACATTAGAAAAGCTTTAGCATACGAACTACACGATCTTTGTGCTAGGCTTAGGATTGGGTCTTGTCCATCACATCATTCTCCTAATGATGTGATCCCGTTATCAACGACATCCAATGTCCATGGTCAGGAAACCGTAACCATCTATTGATCAACGAGCTAGTCAACTAGAGGCTTACTGGGGACATGGTGTTGTCTATGTATCCACACATGTATCTGAGTTTCCTATCAATACAATTCTAGCATGGATAATAAACGATTATCATGAACAAGGAAATATAATAATAACCAATTTATTATTGCCTCTAGGGCATATTTCCAACAGTCTCCCACTTGCATTAGAGTCAATAATCTAGTTCACATCGCCATGTGATTAACACTCACAGGTCACATCGCCATGTGACCAACATCCAAGAGTCTACTAGACTCAATGATCTAGTTCACATCACTATGTGATTAACACTCAAAGAGTTCTGGGTTTGATCATGTTATGCTTGTGAGAGAGGTTGTAGTCAACAGGTCTTGCCATATTCAGATCCCTATGTATTTCGCAAAACTTTATGTCATATCGTAGATGCTGCTACCATGTTCCACTTGGAGCTATTCCAAATTGTTGCTCCATTATACGTATTCGGTATCTCTACTCAGAGCTATCCGGATAGGTGTTAAGCTTGCATTGACGTAACTCTTTATGTCGAACTCTTTATCACCTCCATAACCGAGAAACATTTCCTTATTCATCTAAGGATAATTTTGACCGCTATCTGGTGATCCATTCCTAGATCACCTTTGTACCCTCTTGCCAGACATGTGGCAAGGCACACATCAGGTGCGGTACTCAGCATCGCATACCGTATAGAGCCTATGACAAAAGCATAGGGGACGACCTTCGTCCTTCCTCTTTCTTCTGCCGTGGTCAAGCTTTGAGTCTTACTCAACTTCACACCTTACAACTCAGGTAAGAACCCCTTCTTTGACTAATCTATTTTGAACTCCTTCAAAAACATGTCAAGGTGTGTGTTCTTTGAAAGTATCATCAGGCATTTTGATCTATCTCTATAGATCTTGATGCCCAATATGTAAGCAGCTTTATCCAGGTCTTCTTTTGAAAAACACTCTTCAAACAACCGTTTATGCTTTCCAGAAATTCTACATCATTTCGAATCAACAATATGTCATCCACATATACTTATCAGAAATGTTGTAGTGCTCCCACTCACTCTCTTGTAAATACAAGTTTCTAGCAAACATTGTATAAACCTAAAAGCTTTGATCACTCCATCAAAGCATATATTCCGACTCCGAGACGCTTGCTCTAGTCCATAGAAGGATTGCTGGAGCCAGCATACCTTTTTAGCATCCTTAGGATCGACAAAACCTTTTATTGTATCACATACAACTTTTCTTACGAAAACTGGTAAGAAAACTTGTTTTGACATCCATCTGTCAGATTTCATAATCAAAAAATACAGCTAATGCTAACATGATTCCGACGGACTTAAGCATCGCTACGGGTGAGAAATTCTCATCGTAGTCAACTCCTTGAACTTGTGAAAAGACTCTTTCCCACAAGTCGAGCTTCATAGACGGTAACATTACCGCCCACGTCCGTCTTCTTCTTAAAGATCCATTTATCTCAATGGCTTGCCAATCATCGGGCAAGTCCACCAAAGTCCATACTTTGTTCTGATATATGGATCCTATCTCGGATTTCATGGCTTCTAACCATTTGTCGGAATACGGGCCCACCATCGCTTCTCCATAGCTCGTAGGTTCATTATTGTCTAACAACATGATATCTAAGATAGGATTACCGTACCACTTAGGAGTAGTACATATCCTTGTCGACCTACGAGGTTCGATAGCAACTTGATCCGAAGCTTCATGATCACTATCATTAACTTCCTATTCAACAGACGTAGGCTCCACAGAAAACATCTTTCTGTGTTGCATCACTCTCTGGTTGAAGTAAAGGTTCGACAACCTCATCAAGTTCTATCTTCCTCCCACTCAATTCTTTCGAGAGAAACTCCTTCTCGAGAAAGGACCCGTTCTTAGCGACAAACAATTTTCCCTCGGATCTGAGATAGAAGGTATACCCTACTGTCACCTTTGGGTATCCTATGAAGATGTGTTTGTCTGCTTTGGGTTCGAGCTTCTCCGGCTGAAGCCTTAAGCATCGCAGCCCCAAACATTAAGAAATGATAACTTTGGTTTCTTGCCAAACCAATGTTCATACGACGCCGTCTCAACTTGACTTAGATGGTGTTCTATCTAAAGTGAATGCAGCTATCTCTAACGCATAACCTCAAAATGAAAACGGTAGATTGATAAGAGACATCATAGATCGCACCATATCTCATAAGGTTCGATTACGACGTCCGGACACATCATAACTCAGTGGTGTTCCAGGTGGCTTCAACTGTGAAACAATTCCACAATGTCTTAAGTGATTTGCCAAACTCATAACTCAGAAAATCCCCTTTTGATCAGATCGTAGGAACATGATCTTATTGTTATGATGATTCTTAACTTCACTCTGAAATCGCTTGAACTTTTCAAACGTTTCAGACTTGTGCTTCATTAAGTAAATATACCTATATCTACTCAAATCGTCAGTGAAGATGAGAAAATAGCGATATCCACCACACGCTTCAATCCTCATTGGATCACACGCATCAGCATGTATGATTTCCAACAAGTCACTTGCCCGTTTCATTGTACCTGAAAGCGGGGTCTTAGTCATCCTGCCATGAGGCATGGCTCGCATGTGTCAAGCGATTCAAAATCAAGTGACTCCAAACATCCATCGACATGGAGTTTCTTCATGCATCTTACGCCAATATGACCTAAGCGGCAGTGCCACGAGAAAGTGGTACTATCATTATTAACTCTACATCTTTTGGCGTGAACATGTGTATTACCACGACCGAGATTCAATGAACCATTCACATAGGGTGCATGACCATGAAAGGTATCATTCATGTAAACAGAATAACCATTATTCTCTAACTTAAATGAATGACCGTATTGCAATGAACATGATCTAATCATATTCATGCTCAACATAGACACCTGATAACATTTATCTAGGTTCAATACTAATTCCGAAGGTAGATGGAGCGTGCGATGGTGATCTCATCAACTTTGGAAACACTTCCAACACACATCGTCACCTCGCCCTTAGCCAGTCTCCGTTTAGTCCGTAGCTTTTGCTTCAAGTCACCAGTAATAGCAACTGAACCAGTATCCAATACCCAGGTGCTACCAGGAGTACTAGCGAGGTACACATTAATAACACATATATACTTTCTTGAAGTTGCCAGCCTTCTTATCTACCATGCATTTGGGGTAATTCCGCTTCCAGTGACCGTACCCCTTACAATAGAAGCACTTAGTCTCGGGTTTGGGTTCAACCTTGGGTTCCTTTACTGGAGCGGCAACTGGTTTGCCATCCATGAAGTTTCCCTTCTAGCCCTTGCCCTTCTTGAAACCAGTGGTCTTGTTAAACCATCAACACTTGATGCTCCTTCTTGATTTCTACCTTTTGCGGTCTTAAGCACCGCGAACAGCTCCGGGATCAACTCCATCCCTTGCATGTCATAGTTCATCACGAAGATCTAGTAGCTTAGTGATAGTGGCTAGAGAACTCTATCAATCACTATCTTATCTGGAAGTTTAACTCCCACTTGATTTAAGTGATTGTAGCACCCAGACATTCTGAGCACATGCTCACTAGCTGAGCTATTCTCCTCCATCTTGTTGGCAAAAAGAACTTGTCAGAGGTTTCACAACTCTCAACACGGGCATGAGCTGAAATCCCAATTTCAGCTCTTGGAACATCTCATATGTTCTATGGCGTTTAAAACGTCATTGGAATCCCGATTCTAAGCCGTAAAGTATGGTGCACTAAACTATCAAGTAGTCATCGGGATGTGTTTGTCAGGTGTTCACAACATCCACAGACGATGTTGTAGGGGTTTGCACATCGAGCGGTGCATTCAAAGATGTAAGCCTTCTGTGTAGCAGTGAGGACACTCCTCGGACTACGGACCTAGTCCGCATCATTGCTTACAATATCTTTCAACTTAATCTTTCTCTAGGAACGTATTGAAACAGGGAGCTACAACGTGAGCTATTTATCTACAACATATTTGCAAAGACAATTTAGACTATGTTCATGATAATTGAGTTCATCTAATCAAATTATTTAATGAACTCCCACTCAGATAGACATCCCTCTAGTCATCTAAGTGAAACATGATCCGAATCGACTAGGCCGTGTCCGATCATCATGTGAGACGGACTAGTCATCAACGGTGAACATCTCATGTTGATCGTATCTTCTATACGACTCATGTTCGACCTTTCGGTCTTCCGTGTTCCGAGGCCATGTCTGTACATGCTAGGCTCGTCAAGTCAACCTAAGTGTATTGCGTGTGTAAATCTGGCTTACACCCGTTGTATTCGAACGTTAGAATCTATCACACCCGATCATCACGTGGTGCTTCGAAACAACGAACCTTCGCAACGGTGCACAGTTAGGGGGAACACTTTCTTGAAATTTTAGTGAGAGATCATCTTATTTAAGCTACCGTCGTTCTAAGCAAATAAGATGTAAAACATGATAAACATCACATGCAATCAAATAGTGGCATGATATGGCCAATATCATTTTGCTCCTTATGATCTCCATCTTTGGGGCTCCATGATCATCGTTGTCACCGGCATGACACCATGATCTCCATCATCATGATCTCCATCATCGTGTCTTCTTGAAGTTGTCTCGTCATCTATTACTTCTACTACTATGGCTAATGCTTTAGCAATAAAGTAAAGTAATTACATGACGTTTATGTTGACACGCAGGTCATAAATAAATTAAGACAACTCCTATGGCTCCTGCCGGTTGTCATACTCATCGACATGCAAGTCATGATTCCTATTACAAGAACATGATCAATCTCATACATCACATATATCATTCATCACATCCTTTTGGCCATATCACATCACAAGGCATATGCTGCAAAAACAAGTTGGACGTCCTCTAATTGTTGTTGCAAGTTTTTACGTGGCTGCTATAGGTTTCTAGCAAGAATGTTTCTTACCTACGCGAAAACCACAACGTGATATGCCAATTTCTATTTACCCTTCATAAGGACCCTTTTCATCGAATCCGATCCGACTAAAGTGGGAGAGACAGACACCCGCTAGCCACCTTATGCAACTAGTGCATGTCAGTCGGTGGAACCAGTCTCACGTAAGAGTACGTGTAAGGTCGGTCCGGGCCGCTTCATCCCACGATGCCGCCGAATCAAGATAAGACTAGTAACGGCAAGTAAATTGACAATATCGATGCCCACAACTGCTTTATGTTCTACTCGTGCAAGAAACTATGCATAGACCTAGCTCTGATACCACTGTTGGGGAACGTAGCAGAAATTCAAAATTTTCTACGCATCACCAAGATCAATCTATGGAGTAATCTAGCAACGAGGGGAAGGAGAGTGCATCTACATACCCTTGTAGATCGCTAAGCGGAAGCGTTCAAGTGAACGGGGTTGATGGAGTCGTACTCGTCGTGATCCAAATCACTGATGATCCTAGTGCCGAACGGACGACACCTCCGTGTTCAACACACGTACAGCCCGGTGACGTCTCCTACACCTTGATCCAGCAAGGGGAGAAGGAGAGGTTGGGGAAGACTCCATCCAGCAGCAGCACGACGGCGTGGTGGTGGTGGAGGAGCGCGGGACTCCAGCAGGGCTTCGCCAAGCACTAGGAGAGACGAGGAGGGAGAGAGGTAGGGCTGCGCCAACAGGGAGAGCCAATCACCCCTGTTGGGCAGCCCCATACCTCAAGTATATATAGGGGGAGGGGAGGGGCTGCAATCCCCACCTAGGTTTCCACCCCTAGGGGTGGCGGCCAGCCCTAGATCCCATCTAGGGGGGCACCCAAGGGGGGAGAGAGGGGGGGCGCACCACTAGGTGGGCCTTAGGCCCATCTGAGCCTAGGGTTTCCCCCCTTTCCCTTCTCTCTTTGCCTTGGGCCCTGGTGGGGGGCGCACTAGCCCACCTGGGGCTGGTCCCCTCTCACACTTGGCCCACACAACCCTCTGGGGCGGGTAGCCCCACCTGGTGGACCCCTGGGACCCTCCCGGTGGTCCCGGTACGTTACCGATAGCACCCGAAACTATTCCGGTGACCAAAACATGACTTCCCATATATAAATCTTTACCTCCGGACCATTCCGGAACTCCTCGTGAAGTCCGGGATCTCATCCGGGACTCCGAACAACATTCGGTAACCACATATATCTATTCCCTATAACCCTAGCGTCATCGAACCTTAAGTGTGTAGACCCTACGGGTTCGGGAGTCATGTAGACATGGCCGAGACAACTCTCCGGCCAATAACCAACAGCGGGATCTGGATACCCATGTTGGCTCCCACATGTTCCACGTTGATCTCATCGGATGAACCACGATGTCAAGGATTTAATCAATCCTGTATACAATTCCCTTTGTCCATCGGTACGATACTTGCCCGAGATTTGATCGTCGGTACCCCGATACCTTGTTCAATCTCGTTACCGGCAAGTCTCTTTACTTGTTCTGTAACACATCATCCCGTGATCAACTCCTTGATCACATTGTGCACATTATGATGATGTCCTACCGAGTGGTCCCAGAGATACCTCTCCATTTACACGGAGTGACAAATCCCAATCTCGATTCGTGCCAACCCAACAGACACTTTCGGAGATACCTGTAGTGTACCTTTATAGCCACCCAGTTATGTTGTGACGTTTGGAACACCCAAAGCACTCCTACGGTATCCGGGAGTTGCACAATCTCATGGTCTAAGGAAATGATACTTGACATTAGAAAAGCTTTAGCATACGAACTACACGATCTTTGTGCTAGGCTTAGGATTGGGTCTTGTCCATCACATCATTCTCCTAATGATGTGATCCTATTATCAACGACATCCAATGTCCATGGTCAGGAAACCGTAACCATCTATTGATCAACGAGCTAGTTAACTAGAGGCTTACTGGGGACATGGTGTTGTCTATGTATCCACACATGTATCTGAGTTTCCTATCAATACAATTCTAGCATGGATAATAAACGATTATCATGAAAAAGGAAATATAATAATAACCAATTTATGATTGCCTCTAGGGCATATTTCCAACATCATCTTCATCCTACGCCTCTGTAACACCCACGATGCTGCTATATCTCCCACGTGTCGGAGCACGACTTAGAGGCATAACCGCATGGTAGGCATGTCGCAAGAGGGGTAATCTTTACACATCCCATGTACTGAATAAGAAAGAGATAAAGAGTTGGCTTACAATCGCCACTTCACACAATACATAAATATAGCATTACATCATCCAGAATACAAACAAGGTCCGACTACGGAACCAAATAAAGAAAGACAACCCCTAATGCTAGATCCCCATCGCCCCGACTGGGCTCCACTACTGATCAACTGGAAATGAAACAGCACAACGAACACGATCTTCATCAAGCTCCCACTTGAGCTCGGCTGCGTCATCTGCACTGGTATCAACGGCACCTGCAACTGGTTTTGGAACTAAACTGTGAGTCACGGGGACTCAGCAATCTCACACCCGCGAGATCAAGACTATTTAAGCTTATGGGTAGGAAAGGGGTAATGAGGTGGAGCTGCGGCAAGCACTAAGCATATATGGTGGCTAACATACGCAAATAAGAGCGAGAAGAGAAGCAATGCACGGTCGTGAACTAGAAGTGATCAAGAAGTGATCCTGAAACTACTTACGTTCAAGCATAACACAAGAACCGTGTTCACTTCCCGGACTCCTCCGAAAAGAGACCATCACGGCTACACACGCGGTTGATGCATTTTAATTAAGTTAAGTGTCAAGTTCTCTACAACCGGACATTAACAAATTCCCATCTGCCCATAACCGCGGGCACGGCTTTTGAAAGTTCAAAACCCTGCAGGGGTGTCCCAACTTAGCCCATCACAAGCTCTCACGGTCAACGAAGGATATTCCTTCTCCCAGGAAGACCCGATCAGACTCAGAATCCCGGTTACAAGACATTTCAACAATGGTAAAACAAGACCAGCAAAGCTGCCCGATGCGCCGACATCCTGATAGGAGCTGCACATATCTCGTTCTCAGGGCAACACCGGATGAGCAATCCGTACAACAAAAACCAACCCTCAAGTTTCCCCGAGGTGGCGCTGCAAGGGGCTCTAGTTCGGACCAACACTTAGACAAGCACTGGCCCGGGGAGGGTTAAAATAAATATGACCCTTGAGTCTGCAGAACCCAAGGGAAGGTGATAGGTTGTTAGTGCAAATGTAAAACCAAGGTTGGGCCTTGCTGGAGGAGTTTTATTCAAGGCCAACTATCAAGGGGTTCCCATTATAACCCAACCACGTAAGGAACGCAAAATCAAGGAACATAACACCGGTATGACGGAAACTAGGGCGGCAAGAGTGGAACAAAACACCAGGCATAAGGCCGAGCCTTCCACCCTTTACCAAGTATATAGGTGCATTAAAGTAAACAATATATAATAGTGATATCCCAACAATATCCATGTTCCAACATGGAACAAACTCCAACTTCACCTGCAACTAGCAACACTATAAGAGGGGCTGAGCAAAGTGGTAACATAGGAAAACAACGGTTTGCTAGGACAAGGTTGGTTAGAGGCTTGACATGGCAATATGGGAGGCATGATATAGCAAGTGGTAGGTATCGCAGCATAGCAAAAGAGCGAGCAACTAGCAAGCAAAGATAGAAGTGATTTTGAGGGTATGGTCATCTTGCCTGAGATCCCGCAAGTAAGAAGAACGAGTCCATGAAGAAGACAAACAGACGTAGTCGAACGGATCCTCACAAACGCGACGTTATCGGAACTAACCCGAAGAAGCAACACCGAAAAGATGCAAACAACATAGTAAACAACCATCACATCAATATGGCATGATGCACAACCAAGTATGATGCATGTCCAGTTTAATGAAGCATGGCATGGCAAAGTGCACAAACAACACTACAAGTTAAGTGGAGCTCAATATGCAACGAGTTGCATATTGACGGAACACCACATGGCTTATTTAGATCTTTTCCGTTTATGTACTCAACAATATTAAATGTTGGTTAGCATGGCAAGAGGTGAAGCATATGAAAACGACCTATCTAGGCAAGTTTAAATGAGGCCGGAAACAACGAACAACAATTCCGGTAAAACCCCATATGCAAATATTAGGTTTGGTACTGTTCTGCTCTAAACCATAGTTTAGAGTTGTTAAACATGCAAAGTATGTGAACCAAGTTAAACTAGGCATTTTTCTACCCCATTTACATATAAAGTTTATTAAAAACGGAGCTACGGTTATATAGTTATGAATTTAAACATTTTAGCATGTCATTAGAGAAAATTTAAACAAACAGCATTTTAAACATTTTAAACATGCATGGAAGTTGGAAATTATTAAACTAGACGAAATTCTAGTCATATTTCATATATAAATCATTTCCATCCGATGCACGGTTTGAGAGTTATGTTATGCATGAACTAGGAGGACTTTTTTGTAAAACTTCAGTCTTAGGATAAATAGCTAAAATCGCAACAGGGAAATAAAAATACACTGGGCCGAATCCAGTCGTGGGCCTAACAGGAACAGGCGCTGGGAGGGGGGTTTCTCACCATGGGCTATGGCCCAGGTCGGTGGGAGAGGCAGGCTGGGCTGGAGGCCGGTGCGCTGGGCCGGCCTGCCTGCGGGGCCCCATGACGGGAGGACTCATCCCTGATCTCCTGACGAGGACGAGGAAGAAAGGAACCGACGAACATCGACGGTGGACGGTGGCTGGATCCGGCGACGTCGAGCGCAGAGGACATCGGAGGTGGACGGGAACAGCCGGAGGAAGCGGATCCAAGCGATGGCTCGCCGGATCCGGCGCAGGAACGGCTGGGACGGGTGCCGGCGACGACGAGCGGGTCCTGCAGAGAGAGAGAGAGAGAGAACTGAGAGGGGCAATGGAAAAAAGGAGAGAGACGGGGCAGCGTGACCTGGTGCTCGCCGGCGCAGCTGGCTGAAGCGGCGATAGGGCAGACCCGGCGAGGACCAAGGCGGTGGCGGAGGCCTCGGGAGGGGCGGCAGCGAGCAGATGGCGCGCGCGCGGGTCTCTCGGGCCCAGATCCGGCCCGAGGCTGGCCGCGGATGGGCCAGGCGGGCCGCCGTGAAGTGGGCACTCGGGGGGGCGACGTGGCGCACGCGGAGTGGAGGAGGGCGGCGCTGGTTGCTGAGGTGGCACGAGCGGGTTGGTGGGGAGCGTCCGACCAGCAGCGGCTGGTCCGTTGGACGGCGCCAAGTGGCGAGATGGGAGCGGTGCTGCACAGAATCTAAGGAGGGGGAGGCTAGAGGTAGGGGAAGGGGTCTAGGTTGCCCAAAATGGACTATGGGTGTCCGTATATAGCAAATTTGCTAGGGTTTGGGGGGGGGGTTAGGAGGGGTTTCCGGACCCTCCGATCAAGATCGGACGACACCGGTCGAGAGTGGGGGGGGTTGGACCTAGGTGGGGTTAGAGGGTTGTGCAGATGGGTTGGACTGAGAGGAAAGAGGATGAATGCAGCCCGACGACTGTTTCCGGAGACCGAAAACGTCCGACGTTAGACCGGCTATATTGCCGCTATAAGTTATCCGTTGGGGCGTCAAACGGACTCCGAATGCGATGAAACTTGGCAGGCGGCCTATCTACACTATAATAAGACCACACGCCAAATCTCATCCCATTCTAAGAACATTTTCCGGGCACTTAAAAAAACTGGACATGCCGCGGGCGCGTGCGAGTGTGGTTGGGCTCGGAACGGACAACGGACGGAACTGGGGAACCCGGACGGATGCAAGTTTTGAAAACATGATGCAATGCACATGATGACATGACAGGATGCAACACGCAAGCGAACAACATGGCAAAGACAGCGAAAAACTGGAAGACACCTAGCGCAACGGTCTCGGGGCGTCACAACACTCCACCACTACGAGAGGATCTCGTCCCGAGATCTAGGATGGCACCGGAGGGAAAACGGAAGAGGAATATAAAGGGTGAATCTAAGTTGCTTCTTTGACAAATGAGTGAAACCAAAGAACCTTGAGAGGTTAAACAGATTAGAGAAGAGAATACAACGGAGATTAACGAGGTTGAAAACACTCCGTTAGAAAGGAGGAACAAGGAACATTACGGAAACCTTGTAGGTTGACAGACATAAGAAAATGGTTTCAATGGACAAGAAGTACATGCAAGCACTCCGGTTGAAACAAGATGTACAAGGAACGAGAAAAAAATCAATTACGACAACACTCCGATTAACACAAGATAGAGAAGGAATAAGAATGATATAATTAGGACAACACTCCGGTACAAAAGAGAAGAAAACTTGATAAGATGAAAAGAAATTGAAGGAATGACACAACACTCCGGTTGAATGGATAAGCAAAGGAAAGAACATAGTCCTCACAATCCGAGATGATGAGTGAAAAGAGCAACATCACAATGCCTCCGGAACGAAAGAATAGAAGATAGATCATTCGAATGAAAGAATGGAGAAGAAAATGCCAACTTTTGCCACAAAAGAGCTTGAAAAGGCATCCTTGTGAAGGGTTGAACGGAGTTGTTGGAAATCAACAACAAAAAGAGTAAGCTTGTTGTGGGCTTATAGAAAACATCTCGAAATCTTGAGGTGAAAATTCTGCCACTAACGGAAACAATTGCTTGCTTCAGATCTGCGAGGAGATGAAAAACTTCTTCCGCTGATGGAATAGGAGAAAACTTGGATCATAGATAATCACCACAATAGCAACATTCCTTAGGGAAGGCTTTAGGTGAAATATTGCACAAGATAATCTCCAGCGAAGAGATGATGGGTTTAAGTATCTCATTCCTGACAACTTTTGAATCATGAAACATGAAAGAAAATTGTCAAGAATGGCATATCACCATCCCAAAAGATAAGATAGGAAGAACTGCACTTCGGAATGCAAGATGAAGAAAGCTTGAACTCCTCAAAACAAGACATGTGTTGAACACCATGTTTATTTGACAGTATAGCTTGGCGGATCTTAACTTCGAGAGAAATCTTGATCGCAAATGGAGAATGAAAAGAATCCTTGATGAACCACCATGTTGATCCTCCATGAAGAACTCCGGTAATAAAAGAATGATCAAACGAAAGGAAAGAGAAGTTGAAAACACAAGGTGAAGCCTTGCGATGATTTAGATGGAACTTCGTGGTGATATAATTGAGAGATCTTGGAACTCCGGGAAAGGAAAGATAAAGCATCTCGAACCGAGAATGTGATATGATGAACCACTCCGGAAAGTAGGAATTAGATCCCTTGGATGAAACAATAATAAGAATTACGTTATGCGTATCCTTAATCAATTAAATTGATGACAAGCAATTGATTTGACATACTACTTATACTCGTAGAAAGGATTAAGATAGATATAGCGCAAACTTGAGAAGGTCTTCAACGAACCACCGGTAGAATTTGGAAAGCACGAATGCAGTGATATGATAAATGAAGGAAGAAAAATCTTGGAAGAACCACCGTAAGAATTAAAAAAATGATTGAAGAAAAGATAAAGAAACACCAAGAAGAATTAAAGAATGGATGAAGATACTTGGGGGAATTTGAATCATGAGAACGAATAGATCATGAACTGACTAGAGAGTACTTGAGCGATGCACCGGTAAGGTTTAGAGAATGAGAGCTGAAAGCTAGAATGAATAATCCCAAAATGATGGCCTCCAGAGAATCAAACTGAAAAGACTCATGAATTGCTCCGGAAGGATGAAAAGAATTGTCACAATTGAACACAATTATGAGAGGATGGCATAAAGCTAGCACCAAGAATCTTCAAGAGAACGGATATGATTGCAGACAAACTCTTCTTCGGTCTTAAACTCTGAGAATGACGATGAGAAACACCACCATGAATTGTTGAGGCACTCTGGAATGAATATTAGAAAGGTTGAACCGACAATGAAAAGAAATTGAAATATCTTGGAGAAAGACATTTGACTGATGACAATTCATTCTTACGTCAAACTTCGAAAAGAATTTGAGGATAGCTCCGGGAAAATAGAGGAGTCAGGTAAGATCCTGGGAAAAGACCTGTGGGTTAGGGCCCACTCAAAGAAAACACCGTTGAACAATTTAAAAGAGATATTGCGCTGGTTGAATTAAATGGCTTGAATGAGATAACAACCTCGAAATAGGTTGAACGGATCTTGAATGAAAAGATGAGCCTTCTGAGATATCTTCAGCACTCCCGAACAATTGAATAGCAAGTAGTGGATCATTAAGAGGTGCAACGGCATGGGAAAACATTTGAAACGAGGAAAAGATATGATCGACAAAGCTTGAATTGAATCCACCGGAGAAGAATGAGAACGAAGAATGATGAACTTGAAGCTCTATTACTGTCTTCCAGAGAACCAACGGATAAGAACATTGACGGAAAAGAATGGAGAGACTTCACATCAATAAGCTGGATACTTGATTAAGAAATCTTAGTCCTTGAAGAAAAAGGGTGGGAGGGCAGGAAAACAAAGGCAACTTGGGACGGATGAAACAAACAACGTTGAGAAGACTTGAGTTGATCTTGCGGATGTTGAAAAAGATCAGATCCACTTGAAGAGAGACACACCGGTTCAAAAGAAATTGAGATGGCAAATTCGAAGATCAAGAAGGATTTGTATTCACATAGGAGTATGAGAACACCGCTTAGGAAAGGTATGGAATCAACATTTGACTTCGAAGCAACTCGAATACCATAATGAAAACAAAACAAAGGATTGGCTTGCAAAATAAGCCGGACAAACATATGATAGAGATTTTGTCCGAAGTTTTCGTGGTGGGGCCCACACAGGCTCGATCGTACAACACCATCATGTACAAGGCAGTGCACATGACATACGAAGCGTCCCCGAGTCAGCACAGCCAAGGACTCTTTAAGACACAACGAGACCATTGTAAAACCAACCGTGGATAGGCGGACCACTAGACGTCGAACCCCAATTTCATATCATACATCTATCGGAAAGATATCCTGGGAGCTACTTGAATTCCTAATTATAAACTTCCGAAACTTTCCGGTTATGCAATCAGGTGTTGGGGATACAGGGCAAGCATAATATCTCACCCAAAACTAGCAAATCCTACATCCAGCTGTATCCATCCTTCAACACATAACCAAGAAACCTTCGAAAATCATTTACCTCAACCCTCGAAAAGCATCCGTTATACGAGTTATGGCAATACTCCCGAACTCCCGCCCCAGTACTGGGTGGCATCGAGGTTATCTCACCAACAACTGCAAAAGGAGATTTTCGATGTCGGCGAAACTCAGGTATTCCAGAACTGCAATGATAAAATTGTGACGACAACACCTCGGAGCTCAACTCCCCAGGACACTGCCACAACCCATAAATGTCAGGAGGCACCAAGAACAATGTTCTCATCACAAAACCATCGAAACGATTCCAAGATACCCGCGTGATCCTAAAAAAAATTCGTGAAATTTGAGAAGAGAAGAGTCAAAACTCTACATCAGGAACCTCACTAGAGCGACGAAGGGACTAAGGAGTAAAAATAATCCTACTCTCCGATATATATAATCCTAAAAGACTCAAAAAAAATTTCAAGACTCAACAACGCCAACGATTCGATCAAGTAGGGGGCTCCTAAGTCGGGGAAGGCTCTGATACCAACTTGTAACACCCACGATGCGGCTATGTCTCCCACGTGTCGGAGCACGACTTAGAGGCATAATCGCATGGTAGTCATGTCGCAAGAGGGGTAATCTTTACACATCCCATGTACTGAATAAGAAAGAGATAAAGAGTTGGCTTACAATCGCCACTTCACACAATACAAAAATATAGCATTACATCATCCAGAATACAAACAAGGTCCGACTATGGAACCAAATAAAGAAAGACAACCCCTAATGCTAGATCCCCGATCGCCCCGACTAGGCTCCACTACAGATCAACTGGAAACGAAACAACACAACGAACACGATCTTCATCAAGCTCCCACTTGAGCTCGGCTGCGTCATCTGCACTGGTATCAACGGCACCTGCAACTGGTTTTGGAAGTAATCTGTGAGTCACGGGGACTCAGCAATCTCACACCCGCGAGATCAAGACTATTTAAGCTTATGGGTAGGAAAGGGGTAATGAGGTGGAGCTGCGGCAAGCACTAAGCATATATGGTGGCTAACATACGCAAATAAGAGCGAGAAGAGAAGCAATGCACGGTCGTGAACTAGAAACGATCAAGAAGTGATCCTGAAACTACTTACGTTCAAGCATAACACAAGAACCGTGTTCACTTCCCGGACTCCGCCGAAAAGAGACCATCACGGCTACACACGCGGGTGATGCATTTTAATTAAGTTAAGTGTCAAGTTCTCTACAACCGGACATTAACAAATTCCCATCTGCCCATAACCGCCGGCATGGCTTTCGAAAGTTCAAAACCCTGCAGGGGTGTCCCAACTTAGCCCATCACAAGCTCTCACGGTCAACGAAGGATATTCCTTCTCCCAGGAAGACCCGATCAGACTCGGAATCCCGGTTACAAGACATTTCGACAATTGTAAAACAAGACTAGCAAAGCCGCCCGATGCGCCGACATCCTGATAGGAGCTGCACATATCTCATTCTCAGGGAAACACCGGATGAGCAATCCGTACAACTAAAACCAGCCCTCAAGTTTCCCCGAGGTGGCGCTGCAAGGGGCTCTAGTTCGGACCAACACTTAGACAAGCACTGGCCCGAGGAGGCTTAAAATAAATATGACCCTTGAGTCTGCAGAACCCAAGGGAAGGTGATAGGTTGTTAGTGCAAATGTAAAACCAAGGTTGGGCCTTGCTGGAGGAGTTTTATTCAAGGCCAACTGTCAAGGGGTTCCCATTATAACCCAACCGCGTAAGGAACGCAAAATCAAGGAACATAACACCGGTATGACGGAAACTAGGGCAGCAAGAGTGGAACAAAACACCAGGCATAAGGCCGAGCCTTCCACCCTTTACCAAGTATATAGGTGCATTAAAGTAAACAATATATAATAGTGATATCCCAACAATATCCATGTTCCAACATGGAACAAACTCCAACTTCACCTGCAACTAGCAACGCTATAAGAGGGGCTGAGCAAAGCGGTAACATAGCCCAACAATGGTTTGCTAGGACAAGGTTGGTTAGAGGCTTGACATGGCAATATGGGAGGCATGATATAGCAAGTGGTAGGTATCGCAGCATAGCAAAAGAGCGAGCAACTAGCAAGCAAAGATAGAAGTGATTTCGAGGGTATGGTCATCTTGCCTGAGATCTCGCAAGGAAGAAGAACGAGTCCATGAAGAAGACAAACGGGCGTAGTCGAACGGATCCTCACAAACGCGACGTTATCGGAACTAACCGGAAGAAGCAACACCGGAAAGAAGCAAACAAGATAGTAAACAACCATCACATCAATATGGCATGATGCACAACCAAGTATGATGCATGTCCAGTTTAATGAAGCATGGCATGGTAAAGTGCACAAACAACACTACAAGTTAAGTGGAGCTCAATATGCAACGAGTTGCATATTGACGGAACACCACATGGCTTATTTAGATCTTTTCCGTTTATGTACTCAACAATATTAAATGTTGGTTAGCATGGCAAGAGGTGAAGCATATGAAAACTACCTATCTAGGCAAGTTTAAATGAGGCCGGAAACAACGAACAACAATTCCAGTAAAATCCCATATGCAAATATTAGGTTTGGTACTGTTATGCCCTAAACCATATTTTAGATTTGTTAAACACGCAAAGTATGTGAACCAAGTTAAACTAGGCATTTTTCTACCCCATTTACATATAAAGTTTATTAAAAACGGAGCTACGGTTATATAGTTATGAATTTAAACATTTTAGCATGTCATTGGAGAAAATTTAAACAAACAGCATTTTAAACATGCATGGAAGTTGGAAATTATTAAACTAGACGAAATTCAAGTCATATTTCATATATAAATCATTTCCATCCGATGTACGGTTTGAGAGTTATGTTATGCATGAACTAGGAGGACTTTTCTGTAAAACTTCAGTCTCAGGATAAATAGCTAAAATCGCAACAGGGAAATAAAAATACACTGGGCCGAATCCAGTCGCGGGCCTAACAGGAACAGGCACTGGGAGGGGGGTTTCTCACCATGGGCTATGGCCCAGGTCGGTGGGAGAGGCAGCCTGGGCTGGAGGCCGGTGCGCTGGGTCGGCCTGCCTGCGGGGCCCCACGACGGGAGGACTCGTCCCCGATCTCCTGACGAGGACGAGGCAGAAAGGAATCGACAAACATCGACGGTGGATGGCGGCTGGATCCGGCGACGTCGAGCGCAGAGGACACCGGAGGTGGACGGGAACAGCCGGAGGAAGCGGATCGAGGCGACGGCTCACCGGATCCGGCGCAGGAACGGCTGGGACGGGTGCCGGCGACGACGAGCGGGTCCTGCAGAGAGAGAGAGAGAGAGAGAGAGAGAGGACTGAGAGGGGCAATGGAAAAAAAGGAGAGAGACGAGGCAGCGTGACCTAGTGCTTGCCGGCGGTGAGGCGCTCGCTGGCGCAGCTGGCTGAAGCGGCGATAGGGCAGACCCGGCAAGGACCAAGGCGGCGGCAGAGGCCTCGGGAGGGGCAACAACGAGCAGATGGCGCGCGCGGGGGGCTCTCGGGCCCAGATCCGGCCCGAGGCGGGCCGCGGATGGGCCAGGCGGGCCGCGGCGAAGTGGGCACTCAGGGGGGCAACGTGGCGCACGCGGAGTGGAGGAGGGCGGCGCTGGTTGCTGAGGTGGCACGAGCGGGTTGGTGGGGAGCGTCCGGCCAGCGGCGGCTGGTCCGTTGGACGGTGCCAAGTGGCGAGATGGGAGCGGTGCTGCACGGAATCTTAGGAGGGGGGCTAGAGGTAGGGGAAGGGGTCTAGGTTGCCCAAAATGGACTATGGGTGTCCATATATAGCAAATTTGCTAGGGTTTGGGGGGGTCAGGAGGGGTTTCCGAACCCTCCGATCAAGATCGGACGACACCGGTCAAGAGTGGGGGCGGGGTTGGTTGGACCTAGGTGGGGTTAGAGGGATGTGCAGATGGGTTGGACCGAGAGGAAAGAGGATGAATGCAGCCCGACGACTGTTTTCGGAGACCGAAAACGTCTGACGTTAGACCGGCTATATTGCCGCTATAAGTTATCTGTTGGGGCGTCAAACGGACTCCGAATGCGATGAAACTTGGCAGGCGGCCTATCTACACTATAATAAGACCGCACGCCAAATCTCATCCCATTTTGAGAACATTTTCCGGCCACTTAAAAAAATCGGACATGCCGCAGGCGCGTGCGAGTGTGGTTGGGCTCGGAACGGACAACGGACGGAACTGGGGAACCCGAACGGATGCAAGTTTTGAAAACATGATGCAATGCACATGATGACATGACAGGATGCACCACGCAAGCGAACGACATGGCAAAGACAGCGAAAAACTGGAACACACCTGGCGCAACGGTCTCAGGGCGTCACAACACTCCACCACTACGAGAGGATCTCGTCCCGAGATCTAGGATGGCACCGGAGGGAAAACGGAAGATGAAGATAAAGGGTGAATCTAAGTTGCTTCTTTGACAAATGAGTGAAACCAAAGAACCTTGAGAGGTTAAACAGATTAGAGAAGAGAATACAACGGAGATGAACGAGGTTGAAAACACTCCATTAGAAAGGAGGAGCAAGGAACATTACGGGAACCTTGTAGGTTGAAGACATAAGAAAAGGGTTTCAATGGACAAGAAGTACATGCAAGCACTCCGGTTGAAACAAGATGTACAAGGAACAAGAAAAAAATCAATTACGACAACACTCCGATTAACACAAGATAGAGAAGGAATAAGAATGATATAATTAGGACAACACTCCCGTACAAAAGAGAAGAAAACTTGATAAGATGAAAAGAAATTGAAGGAATGACACAACACTCCGGTTGAATGGATAAGCAAAGGAAAGAACATAGTCCTCAGAATCCGAGATAATGAGTGAAAAGAGCAACATCACAATGCCTCCGGAACGAAAGAATAGAAGATAGATCATTGGAATGAAAGAATGGAGAAGAAAATGCCAACTTTTGCCACAAAAGAGCTTGAAAAGGCATCCTTATGAAGGGTTGAACGGAGTTGTTGGAAATCAACAACAAAAAGAGTAAGCTTGTTGTGGGCTTATAGAAAACATCTCGAAATCTTGAGGTGAAAATTCTGCCACTAACAGAAACAATTGCTTGCTTCAGATCGGCGAGGAGATGAAAAACTTCTTCCGCTGATGGAATAGGAGAAAACTTGGATCATAGATAATCACCACAATAGCAACATTCCTTAGGGAAGGCTTTAGGTGAAATATTGCACAAGATAATCTCCAGCGAAGAGATGATGGGTTTAAGTATCTCATTCCTGACAACTTTTGAATCATGAAACATGAAAGAAAATTGTCAAGAATGGCATATCACCATCCCAAAAGATAAGATAGGAAGAACTGCACTTCGGAATGCAAGATGAAGAAAGATTGAACTCCTCAAAACAAGACATGTGTTGAACACCATGTTTATTATTTGACAGTATAGCTTGGCGGATCTTAACTTCGAGAGAAATCTTGAGGGTAAATGGAGAATGAAAAAAATCCTTGATGAACCACCATGTTGATCCTCCATGAAGAACTCCAGTAATAAAAGAATGATCAAATGAAAGGAAAGCAAAGTTGAAAACACAAGGTGAAGCCTTGCGGTGATTTAGATGGAGCTTCGTGGTGATATAATTGAGAGATCTTGGAACTCCGGGAAAGGAAAAGATAAAGCATCTCGAACCGAGAATGTGATATGATGAACCACTCCGGAAAGCGGGAATTAGATCCCTTGGATGAAACAATAATAAGAATTACGTTATGCGTATCCTTCATTGTCGGTGTACTAGAGTAGGGGTACCCTAGTATCCCGAACTTGTGCACGAGCAGTCGCAGCATCCCGCGGCAAGGCTTGCCGGGTGACCGCCAAGGTCCTCCGTGGTTCCTTTGGAGCCATTCAAGGACAAAGTATCCAAGCCAAGGAGACAAGACCCCGGCAAGAGGAGCTTGCCGGGAAGGCCAACCAAGGCATCTCAAGGAACTTGCCGCGACGCGCCATGCGTCCCGGCAAGGCCCGGTGAGCGACAAGCTCCCGGACGCGACAAGACAACGACCGCGGCAAGGCGCTTGCCGCGGCAAGCCACCACTCTGTGCCCGCGCTCCAGCACATCCACCAACATGTCGCTCTGGGACCCTTCCAGGCGTACATGGCGGGAGGCTGTGCAGTCAGCGGTGCGCAGTGGCAAGCGGCGCTGACAAGCTTGCCATCGTGGCGAGCGGTGGCATCCCTGACGGTCCCTTTTGCACTATTTAGGCGACGCAGACGGGCATTTAATGCCCTTGTCCCCTGCCGTCAGGGTTAGGTATGATACACTGTAGCAGGTAGGTGTACCAACCGCAACACCTTTCCATTTTTACCCTTATCTACGTTGCCACCTGTCGGTGACCCCTTGAGCATATAAAAGGAGGCCCATGCGCAACATAGGGGGGGGAGGAAGGGAACACTCACGCTCGGTCTCGTTAGCTGCTGGGGTGTACTGTAGCACTCCGCGCTCCCGAGCAAGAACTCAATACAAACCACAAAGCAGGAGTAGGGTTTTACGCATCCGTGCGGCCCGAACCTGGGTAAACTGCTCGTGTGCTTCGCCTCGATCCGCTCTTCGTGCGACCCTCGCCCCCGCCGAACCGAAAGGGACTCGGTCCGCCGGTCCCATAGGTGCTCGTGGATTAGCTCCCCGGCATCTTTGGCGCGCCAGGTAGGGGAGTCGAGGTTTTGTGAACCAGATCCGGCGTTCACACGAGCTAGATCTTCATCATCTTCATCGACATGCCGCCAAAGAAGAAGGCTTCGGAGGCGGCTGCTCCGTCTGCGCCGAACCCACCACCGCCGGAGCAAACGGCTGATGGGGCAGACGCTGGTGGAAGAACGGGCGTCGACGAGGGAGCTCACGGTGCTGCCAGGTCCAAGGACAAGGCTGCGCTGCCCATCGGCGGCGTAGCCGGCTCCCACAACGACCGGGCGCACTCCAAGACCTCGGCGTCCGTACATGCACCGCTCCCATCTCAGGAGGCGCGGGACCGGCAGCGCCATGGTACTCATGGTACCATGCGTTTGCTGGACCAAGATCGAGCTGGTGGATCTCGGAGTGCTCAAGACCAGCATGCACGCCAACATGCTGGCACGAGCGAGGCACGGTCGCCTGGACGGGATACTGCTCCTTCTAACATAGTTAGAAGTCCGAGCATATCCCGCTCCTCGCACCGTTCGCCACCGCCACCCGCCACTACAGCAGAAGCTTTGGCGCGAGCTCAACTGCTCCTGGACTACCCTCCAACGGCAGACAAGATCGACGACTGGAGGGCCACCATTCAGAGTCTCATCGGCTTCGCCAACAGCGACACTCAACGGCAGCCGAGCACGTCGCAGCCATGGCAAGTCAGCCAGGCACGAGCCGGTGGCGACAAGACCGGTGGGGGTGCAACCACTGTGCACTCTCCGCCCCGAAGGCCAAGATCGCCGACTCGCCAGATCCACCTCGACAGCGACTCCACCGCGTCATCAGATCCACGAGCTCGTCGCGATCAGCGCCAAGTTCTTCACGAACGACAGCAAGAAGACGCTCGTACTCGCATCGAGCGCCGAAGAGAAGCGCGACGTCAATCGGACCAGCGCGCTGGGCCCTCTGTCGACATGCATGCGCCCGAGGAACCAGGCGACTTGTCGTACGCGGTAGGTTGCCCTGCATTTACCCGTGAGCTGCGGCAAGTCCAGTGGCCCAGCACGAAGAATTTCAAGCCAGACGTACCAGAGAAGTACGATGGCAAGTCGCATCCGTCTGAGTTCCTCAGCATCTACACCATTGCGGTGCAGGATGCCGGAGGGCAGGACGACAAGATCCTTGCCAACTACTTCCCGCTGGTGCTCAAGCCCAACGTCAGGTCCTGGCTCATGCACTTGCCGGACAACTCCATATCCTCCTGGGCAGACCTATGCCATCAGTTTGTCGGTGCCTTTACAGGCGGCCACAAACCTCATGGCCAAGAGAGTGACCTTCATCTGCTCGCCCAGAAGGAAGGAGAGCCCCTGCGCAAGTACATTCAGAGATTCAGCCGTGTACAACACAACATCCCAGATGTCCACCCTGCCGCGGTCATCAGCGCGTTCCATCAGAACGTGCGTAACCGCAGGATGCGGGAGGAGATGGCGATGTGCAGCATCAAAGACGTCAGTGAGCTGTATGCCCTGGCCGACAAGTGTGCACGTGCTGGGGAAGGGAGGAAACTCCCCGGAGAGAATACAGGAGCAGGAGGATCTGACAGCGAGGATGCTGCCCCGGCAAAGAAAAACTGGCGGCGGAACAACAGGAGAAGAAAGGCAAAGATGTGCTAGTCATTGAGCAGTCCGGCAACAAAGGTGGCGCCAAGAAAGCCAAAGCTGGTAGCTCCGGCAAGGAGATTGCCGCATGCACCAACTGCCAGGCTGTGGCGGTCGCCGACAAGCAGGACGGCACCGACAAGCAGTACTGCAAGATCCACCGCACCAAGGGCCATGACCTCCAGAGCTGCAAGAAGGTCGAGCAGCTTGTCCAGCAGCAAAAGGCTGAATACGAGCAACGCGACAAGGAGAGGGCCCAAGGAGGCGCTGGAGAATCCGGCAAGAAGCGCGCCGGCCGGGGAGGACGCCGCGGCAAGGCCAAGCAGCGGCAAGGAGACAGACCTCCCCGCGGCCGCGACAAGGACGAAGATGACGACGACGACGAAGACATGGATGGTGTCGAGACCAGTGAGCAGGAGTTCCAGAAAGCCACAGAGGTCTTGTGCGTTGACGGCGGTGCTTCTCTGCATACTTCACACCGCCAACTCAAGCAGTGGGTGCAGGAAGTCAATGCGGCGGAACCACCTGTCGAGTCACGCAAGCTTCTGAAATGGTCCAGCACGCCTATCATCTTTGATATTGAGGACCACCCTGATCGCACAACTGCGGTCGGGTGCTTGCCGATGTTGGTTTCACCAACTATCCACAACCTCAAGGTCACTAAGATGCTAGTTGACGGCGGGGCCGGCTTGAACCTGATCTCCTCCGCTGTACTCCAGAAACTCTAGATCCCTGACAGCGAGCTTGAAGAGACCGTCACATTCCAAGGAATCAACCCGGGAAGGAGCAAGCCGAAGGGGAAGGTCACGTTGCCAGTAACATTTGGCAACGAGGTGAACTTCAGGACTAAGAGGGTCACTTTTGACGTTGCTGATTTTCCATTGCCTTACAATGGGATACTCGGTCGTCCAGCACTCGCCAAGTTCATGGCAGCCTCTCACTACGCATACAACATGCTGAAGATGCCAGGCCCGATAAGCGTCATCTCTGTCCCTGGCGACAAGAAGGATGCTCTTATCTGCACCGACAAGATCTACTGGGAAGCGGCAGCCGCAACAGATCGCAAGTCACCTGCCGTTGAAGCTCCCGGGGGGAAGAAGAAGACCAAGTCCGGCAAGAGTTCTGATGCCCACTCCGGCAAGCGCACCTCTTCGGAGTGCTGCGCTGCCGTCGAGGACGCACCATCGAGCTCCACCGGCAAGTGTAAGAAGACAATGGCAGCTCCGCCAGAGACCAAGAAGGTGTCCGCCAAGGAGGACGGCACTGGTGGTACCTTCACCATCAGTGCCACTCTCGACCCTAAATAGGAAAGCGCGCTCATTGCTTTCCTGCGGGCGAACGTCGACGTGTTTGCGTGGCAACCGTCTGACATCCCCGGTGTACCCAGGAAAGTAATTGAGCACCATCTTGCCATTTTTCCTCATGCGCGGCCCGTCAAGCAGAAGGTCAGGAAGCAAGCAGTGGAGCGCCAAGAATTCATCGCAGAAGAGATCAAGAAGTTGGAAGCAGCAGGCCTTGTCAGAGGAGTGCTCCATCCTACGTGGTTGGCCAATCTTGTAGTCGTGCGCAGGGCGAACGGGAAATGGAGACTTTGTATCGACTTTACCGATGTTAACAAAGCTTGTCCCAAAAACCCATTTCCTTTGCCGCGCATTGACCAGATTGTTGACTCCACGGCCGGATGTGACTTGCTTTCATTTCTTGACGCATACTCAGGATACCATCAGATCTTCATGGCAGAAGAGGATGAGGAGAAGACCGCATTCATCACTCCATGTGGCACGTACTGTTTCATACGGATGCCTTTCGGTTTAAAAAATGCTGGTTCAACATTTGCAAGGGTAGTACATGTCGCTCTTGAGCCACAAATACACAGAAATGTGGAAGCCTACATGGATGACATAGTGGTCAAGAGCAAGGACAAGGCAACTCTGATTCAAGATTTAGACGAGGCCTTTGCAAATCTGCGCAAGATCAGCCTCAAGCTCAACCCCGAGAAGTGTGTGTTTGGAGTCCCCTCCGGCAAGCTTCTCGGGTTCTTCGTGTCTCAGCGGGGAATCGAAGCCAATCCCGACAAGATCAAGGCCATTGAGTAGATTGAAGCACCAAAGCGCGTCAAGGATGTACAAAGACTTGCCGGTTGCGTGGCTGCTCTCAGCAGGTTTATCTCTAGGTCTGCTGAGCGCACCCTGCCGTTTTTCAAAATATTGAAAAAGGCAGGTCCAATGAAATGGACTCCGGAAGCGGAGGCTGCGCTGCAAGACTTGAAGAGATACCTGTCCTCCACTCCAACACTTGTCGCACCTAAGCCACAAGAGAAGTTGCTACTGTATATAGCGGCAACCAATCAAGTGGTTAGTGCTGCGTTAGTAGCAGAGAGGGAGGCAGATGACGAGCCAACAACCACGGCAGGTGCATCCAGCGACAAGCAGGGGGCTTCCCCGACAAGCTCTGGTCCCGACAAGCATGGATCTGCGCAGACGCGCGAGGAGATACAGAAGAGAATGGTACAGCGCCCAGTTTACTTTGTCAGTTCCCTTCTGCAGGGGGCTAGTTCAAGGTACTCTGGCGTGCAGAAATTGCTTTTCGGCCTTCTCATGGCCTCGAGAAAGCTGCGCCATTACTTCCAAGCACATGAGATCACAGTTGTCACTCGTTTTCCGCTGAAGAGGATACTACAGAATCCAGAAGCGACAGGCAGGATTGTTGAGTGGGCACTAGAACTGTCAAGCTTTGGCCTCAAGTTTGAGAGTACTTCAACTATCCAAAGCAGAGCATTGGCAGAATTCATAGCAGAATGGACGCCAACACCAGATGAAGAAATTCCAGAAACGAGCATCCCCATCGAGGAAGCAAGCAAAGAGTGGCTGATGTACTTTGATGGTGCCTTTTCGCTGCAAGGCGCCGGCGCTGGCATGCTGCTTGTCGCACCCACCGGAGAGCACCTCAAGTACGTAGTCCAGATGCACTTTCCCAAGGAGCAAGCAACAAACAATACTGCAGAGTATGAAGGCTTGCTTGCCGGTCTCAGGATCGCGGCAGACCTTGGGATCAAGAAGCTCATTGTCAGGGGTGACTCGCAGCTTGTCGTCCGCCAAGTGAACAAGAGCTATCAGAGTCCGCTGATGGAAGCCTACGTCGACGAAGTGAGAAAGCTAGAAGAACACTTTGACGGCCTACAGATGGAGCACGTTCCAAGAGCTCAGAACGCCATTGACGATGGCCTATCAAAGTGCGCCGCACTTAAGTTACCTGTGGAACCAGGGATCTTTGTGCTCAAGCTGACTCAACCGTCCGTAACGCCATCAACTGGACAGAGCAAGAAGAGGAAGTTGATTTCTGGTGACTATTTTCCGGCAGAGCTTCCCGAAGCCGCCGTCAAGAAGGTCCCCAAGATCAACGCCAAGAGCGCTGAAGAGCAGTCTGCTCCGGCAAGCCCAAGGGTATGTTCCGTTGAAGTAGAAGCTCCCGACAAGTTTTGCTCCGGCAAGCTTGCCGGGGAACGTCAAGCTCCGGCAGAGCCGCAGGTTCTCGCCGTAGAAGCGGATGTTCCCGCAGCAGCAGATTTGCCTTTAGTCCTTGTTGTCGAGCCACACGCTCCAACATGGGCACAGCAGATTGTCCGTTTCCTTCAGACAGGAGAACTTCCCGAAGAGCAAGAAGAATCGGAAAGAGTAGCCCGGCAGTCAAGTATGTACCAGTTTGTCGACAACACACTGTACAGAAGAAGACTCAACGGTGTGAAATTGAAGTGTATTCACCGGAAGACGGACAAAAGCTGTTGGCAGAGATACATGGAGGCATATGTGGTCACCACATTGGCGCAAGAGCACTTGCCGGCAAAGCATTCCGGCAAGGTTTCTTTTGGCCGACAGCCCTCCAGGATGCAACTGCACAAGTAACCAAGTGTGAAGCGTGCCAGTTCCATTCCAAGCAGATACACCAACCAGTTCAAGCTCTCCAGACGATCCCTTTATCCTGGCCATTTTCGGTCTGGGGGCTCGACATCCTCGGCTCCTTTCCCCGAGCAGTCGGGGGCTTTGAGTACTTGTACGTTGCAATCGACAAGTTCACAAAGTGGCCGGAAGTGGAAGCAGTGAGGAAGGTGACAGCACAGTCAGCAGTCAAGTTCTTCAGGTTGATTGTTTGCCGCTTCGGGATCCCTAACAGGATAATCACCGACAATGGTATGCAATTCACGAGCCGCACCTTCATGCAGTACGTCCAAGATCTTGGCGCCAAGGTCTGTTTCGCTTCTGTTGCTCACCCGAGAAGCAACGGTCAAGTGGAGAGGGCAAATGCTGAAGTGCTGTGTGGGCTCAAGACCAGGACTTTCGACAGGCTGCACAAGTGCGGAAGAAACTGGATCGAGGAGCTGCCGGTGGTTCTTTGGTCGATCAGGACGACGCCAAATCGAGCCACTGGCTAGACACCTTTCGCTCTAGTCTATGGAGCAGAGGCAGTTCTCCCCATGGAACTCGTATACGGGTCACCTCGAGTGCTCGCTTATGATGAGCTTGGGCAAGAGCAGCTGCGACAAGATGACGCGCTACTCCTTAAGGAAGACCGTCTTCAGGCTGCTGTACGAGCTGCTCGCTACCAGCAAGCTTTGCGCCGCTACCATAGCCGCAAAGTTAACGCCAGAAGTTTCGAGGAAGGCGACCTTGTTCTTCGGCGTGTTCAGTCCGCCAAGAATTCCAACAAGTTGACGCCGAAGTGGGAAGGCCCTTACCGGGTGAAACGAGTCACTAGGCCTGGCGCTGTCCGCCTTGAGACCGAAGATAGCATTCCGGTGAGCAATTCCTGGAACATTGAGCATCTTCGTAAGTTTTACCCGTAAGGCGCGGTTGCCAGAACCTGTTCCGGTAACCACCTTTTGTACAAGTCTTGCCGCTGTTGCATGTAATCCTTTGTACAAAGCCGGGCGCAGACCCCGTGCATAAGTAAAGCTCATATGCTTCGCACATCTTGTCAATTTCATGCATTCTATTTTTTGCATATGTGATCTGACACTTTGTGCATCACCTACTCCCCGGTAAGCAATAACGAGCCGTAAGGCTCCATATCTTTATTTTCTCCTCTTTCTTTTTTCTCAAGGAAAGGAAGGTTCCCTCGCCCACAAGTTTGCCGGGGGGGAGGAGAAGATAATGGTATGGACCAGGCGTCGTTCAAAAAAGTTTCGCCTTACCGGGAAGCAAACAACAGAAAAGCTAAGTTGCCAAAGTTTGAGCAATCAGATTTTTAAAATTGAACGACCGCACTTTGTATGGAAAACCTGTGCGCGGAGGAACCAACTCGTAGCTAGTTGCGCCCTTACTTTGTTTCGAGTCCGCTCAACAACTTAAGTGAGCTGCGACTAGCTGCGACAAGGTTTCTTGTCGGTAGCGGCACTGCCAGCAGGCTGCTGACGTCCCGCACTCAGCGCTCGCGGCTAAGGTGCTTGCATCGGCAAGTTCCCTAAAAGCGTAGGGAAAAAACATACAAAGGGAGGAATCAAGTAAAGGGAATAACATTGCAATCATTGCCCGGAATAGAGTTATATTACAGGGTAGCTTGTCGCGGCTCTAACAGATTGTTCTCATAACATGACCAGCAGCGACAAGAAAAGAAGAAAACGGGCGGCCTAGTCTACGCGATCGCCCTCAATCCTCTTGTTCCCGCTCACCTTGTCCACAATGGGTGCAACAAGGGTCTTGAGCGCCTCTAGATCAGCATCTGGCGGCAGGGTCTTGAGGACGTTGGTGAGGTTGAGGCCCGGGTTGCGGAAGACCACCTTCACCAACACCTTTTGAAGAGCTCCCGCGCAGATCTTGCGCGACTCGTCGGCCAGCTGCTTTGGGATCCTCTCCCGGAGTCGCTGGAGGGCCGTCGCCACGCCTTTGAAGAACAAGATGAGCTCGGCGCTGGGTTGGAGGTTCTCGTCGGAGGGATACCCGAGATCCTCCATCCCCAGCTGCGCCAGCTCCCTGTCAATGTCTGCGGCAACATTCACGAGACCCTCCGTCCAGTGCTCCACATTCTCCCTAAAAGTGTTCTGGGCGGCAGCGGCACTCGCCAGCAGCGCCTTGTCGGCCTTGACCTCCTCCTTCAAGGCCGCCTCCTGCTCCCTGGCGCCGTCCAGCGCCTTGATCAAAGTAGTCAGCTTCAACTCAAGATCTGCGTTGGAGTCCTTGGCGGCGCTGAGCTTCTTGCCCTTCTCGGCGAGACGAGCCTGCAGCTCTGAGTGGCTGTAGGCGTCCTTCTCCCGCTCACGCTTGAGCGCGGCAAGCTCCTCACCGCTCGCCTTGAGATCGGCTTCCAGCTGCGCCACCTTCGTCTCCAGCTCCTTCTTGGCGGCCTCGGCGGCTGCGGAAGCATCCTCCGCTTGCTTGAGGGATCCGCCGAATGTTCGCTCGCGCGCGGCAAGCTCCTCCTCGTGGGCGTCAAGGTTGACCTTCCGCTGCACCAGCTCACCCTCCTGCGCAGACAGCTTTTCAGCGGCAAGCCGCCGTTGCTCTTCGACTTCAGCCTTCTCGAGGAGGAAGGCCTTCTGCTCCTCGGCGAGTTGCTCCCGCTCCTCTGCCAGGGACCGGAGAGCTTCCTGGTTGAGACCCCGGAGCTCCTCCGCGCGCTTTTCGATGTCCACTCCCGCCTTCGCAACAAGCGCCTCGCGGGATTCCAGTTTGGCTTGCCGGGCATGATAGAGCGACACCAGCATCCGCAGCAGCCGCTCCTCCTCAGGCTCGCTGCTGCTGCTGCTCGGCGCATCAACTAGCGTCAGCCCAGCGGAGGCGAGCACCTCTCCATCAAAGCTCTCTCCCTCGACCGGCGCCCTGGAGCTTGACGCCCAGGGGAGGTTGATGAAGACGCCATCGCCGGCCTTCAAGTAGACGCCTGGTTGGGGCTCTTCGGAGCCTGGCGCTGCGGCAGCGGCGGACGGGTCGGCGGTCGATGTAGCGCCTCGCGTTCCTGCGGCCTCAGGGCCGTCAGTGCGATCGCCAGACCCCTCGCCAGCTGCTGCGGCGGCAGCTTTGGCGGCCTCGTCGCCGGCGGGATCATCAGCGCCGGCTGCTTCTTCAGTGGCAGCGGCGTCGTCGGCAGCAACCTCGGTCTCCATCGGCTCCGTAGCAGATGGGTCTGATGGCCGGAAAAGTAAGAAAGGTCAAGCAAATACCCAAAAAGAAGAAGAACCCAAGGGAAGTTTTGAAGCGAGAGGATTACCTGTACCGGGTTTTGCAGTCGTGGTCTCCGCCGCCGGAGGGCCGCTGGTGCTGTCCCTTGCCGGAGAACTCTCCCTTGCCGGAGACTTCTCCCTTGCCGGAGAACTCTCCCTTGCCGGAGGACTCTCCCTTGGCATTTCGGGGGCGGCCTCCGGGCGCTCCTGGTGGGGCTGCTCTGCTCCTACACAAACCAACAGTCAGATGTCAGCAAAGAAAGAGTATCCATGCGCGCCTAACAGCGGAAAGTGAACCATATACTTACGCTGGGGCTGCTCTGGAGAACAGTTGCCGGGTCCGGCAAGGTTGTCTCGGACGCACCCCCTGCTGTCGCGGTGGGTTCGTCCTCGATGATAATCACCGGGACCTTGGCCCTCTTCGCTGCTCTCTGGGCCAGAGTCCTAAAAAGGAATAAGTTCAGAGTGAAGCAAATGAGATACAAGACAAAACAGCAAGAATTGAAGAACTACAAGTACAACAAGAGAATCTTACTCTTCTTCTTCCTCGTCGGAGCTGAACGCGGAGAAGTCGAAGTCCGGCTCATGTCCGGCGCGAGGAGGCGGAGGAGAAGTTTCCCTTGGCCGCTTGGCGGGAACAGTGGCGGTGGTCTGAGACGCCCCCGCTCCGGCTGCCGCCGCGGCGTGAGAAGCGGCAGGAGCAGAAGCGGTGGTCCGGGTGGACCCCGCTCCAGTTGCCGCAGCAGCGTGAGGTGCTCCCGCGGCAACAGTGCTTGCCGCGGTGGAGCGTGTCGCGCGGCGCGGCGGCTGTTGACTCGCCCGCCACTCCGCTACGTCCCCTGCCTTGCGGAGACGCCTTCTTGGTGGGGATGGAGGCTCTGCTTGCGGTGAGCTGCCTGAAGATGAGGAGGAAGAGGAGTTGATCTCCAGCGAGCCGCTCGTATCCTCAGCGGGCTCGCTCGACTCGACGTCATGCCCGGCAAGCTCTTTCTAGCCGACGGGCTCCTCTCGCTCGGCACGGCTTGCCGCCTCTGCTGCATCTGCCTCCTCCACGGTGAATCCAAATTCGCCCGCGGCTGCGGCTGCCGCCGCCTCTTCCAGCCTAGTGGCGATGCGTGTCATCTCCGCATCGGTGGTGTCGCGGGTGAGGCTATCCTTTTCGTCGGAGCGGACCGGCACTTCTATCAAGCCGTCAAAGAACTCCTGCACGACGTCGTCTGCAGGCTCTTGCCAAGTTGGGACAATTCCATGCGAATCACACAGCGGCATCATTGCACGGATGCGGTCGAGCGCGGAGTTGTTGCACAGCGGAACGACACCCGTCGGCAACCTGAACACTTCGGGATGTTGAGGGTCGTACTTGAACAGCTCCTGGAGCATCGCGTTAAGCTCCAGAACAGTGAAGTTGAAGTTGAGGCCCGGACGCAGCCTCATGATATCCGCCGCATTCTTGAATTCCCAGGCGGGTCTCCCCCGTTCCTGCAGGGGGGCGATGCGGCGACGAAGAAAATCTGCGCCAACAGCGCCTACAGTGAGCCCGGCATGCCTGAGGCGTTGGATCCGGGTGACGGCAATCTTCAGCCTATCATCTTCCGGGGCCACGTCACTCCAATCGCTGCCGCGTGCTACTGGGGCTTGGCGTCGGGCGGTAAACGGTTGCGGGTTCTCCTCGTCAATCCAACACCAGTCTGCTCTCCATTCCTCCCACTTGCCGCGGAACTCTTCCTCCAGATAAGTGTCCTTCTTGCCGGCCCTCGAGATCCAGGCGATTCCGCCGGATAAAGGCTCTCCTCTCTCTACTCGGGGCATAAAGAAGTGGCGAAAAAGGGCTACATTGGGATGGAATCCGACAAAGTTTTCGCAGAGATGTGCGAAAACAGCCATGGTCAGAACAGCATTGGGGGTGAAGTCAAGGAGGTGGAACCCGTAGGTGTTCATAATATCGCAGAAAAACTCAGAGAAAGGCGGGCAGAGCCCGCAGTAGAAGAACAAGGCGAAGAAGGGATATCCATCTGGAGCCATTTTCCAAGCGGCGGCTGGCAGTACCTTCGTGCGTGGATGCGCTCGCGTCTCCGTCGACCAGAAGAGGTAGTAGTTCTCCCTCAGCTCCCTCGCGGCGAGCTTGGGGGGGAAGATTGCCCGCTCCTTTCGCAGCGCCGCAAGCCGCTGCGCCTCGGTCGACTTCACAACCTTCCCTTTGTCGGCTCTCGGAGCCATGGCGGAAGTGGTGGAGGAGGTTGACGGCGTTGGTGGTGCTGGTGGCGATGGGGGGGCGGGGCGCTGCTCTCTTTCAGCTTTGGGAAGACGAGGGAGCAGCGGAGATTTCCGAGATTGGAGTAGCAACCGGCGAATGGGCGAACTACCCCTGTTTCCCATGCTTATAAAGAGGGAGGGGGCGGACGTTCCGCCTTTCCGAATAAAGAAACCACCCACGATCTCTCCCACGACGCCGCATTCAACGCGTGCCGTTCGGGGAGGGCGCGGTGGATACGGGGAGAGATACGGCGTAACCCAGGCCGCGTGTGCCCGTGCCCTATTTTGGGCCTGGCCCAACAGCGCTTGGCACCGTGTATGGCCCAGGCCCGGGGGCTCCTGTCGGTGTACTAGAGTAGGGGTACCCTAGTATCCCGAACTTGTGCACGGGCAGTCGCAGCATCCCGCGGCAAGGCTTGCCGGGTGACTGCCAAGGTCCTCCATGGTTCCTTTGGAGCCATTCAAGGACAAAGTATCCAAGCCAAGGAGACAAGACCCCGACAAGAGGAGCTTGCCGGGAAGGCCAACCAAGGTATCTCAAGGAACTTGCCGCGATGCGCCACGCGTCCCGGCAAGGCCCGGTGAGTGACAAGCTCCCGGACGCGACAAGACAACGACCGCGGCAAGGCGCTTGCCGCGGCAAGCCACCACTCTGTGCCCGCGCTCCAGCACATCCACCAACATGTCGCTCTGGGACCCTTCCAGGCGTACGTGGCGGGAGGTTGTGCAGCCAGCGGTGCGCAGTGGCAAGCGGTGCTGACAAGATTGCCATCGTGGCGAGCGGTGGCGTCCCTGACGGTCCCTTTTGCACTATTTAGGCGACGCAGACGGGCATTTAATGCCCTTGTCCCCTGCCGTCAGGGTTAGGTATGATACACTGTAGCAGGTAGCTGTACCAACCGCAACACCTTTCCATTTTTACCCTTATCTACGTTGCCACCTGTCGGTGACCCCTTGAGCATATAAAAGGAGGCCCATGCGCAACATAGGGGGGGAGGAAGGGAACACTCACGCTCGGTCTCGTTAGCTGCTGGGGTGTACTGTAGCACTCCGCACTCCCGGGCAAGAACTCAATACAAACCACAAAGCAGGAGTAGGGTTTTACGCATCCGTGCGGCCCGAACCTGGGTAAACTGCTCGTGTGCTTCGCCTCGATCTGCTCTTCGTGCGACCCTCGCCCCCGCCGAACCGAAAGGGACTCGGTCCGCCGGTCCCATAGGTGCTCGTGGATTAGCTCCCCGGCATTCATCAATTAAATTGATGACAAGCAATTGATTTGACATACTACTTATACTCGTAGAAAGGATTAAGATAGATATAGCGCAAACTTGAAAAGGTCTTCAACGAACCACCGGTAGAATTTGGAAAGCATGATTGCATTGATATGATAAACGAAGGAAGAAGAATCTTGGAAGAACCACCGTAAGAATTAAAAAAATGATTGAAGAAAAGATAAAGAAACACCGGGAAGAATTAAAGAATGAATGAAGATACTTGGGGAATTTGAATCATGAGAACGAATAGATCATGAACTGACTAGAGAGTACTTGAGCGATGCACCGGTAAGGTTTAGAGAATGAGAGCTGAAAGCTAGAATGAATAACCCTGAAATGATGGCCTCCGGAGAATCAAACTGAAAAGACTCATGAATTGCTCTGGAAGGATGAAAAGAATTGTCACAATTGAAAACAATTATGAGAGGATGGCATAAAGCTAGCACCAAGAATCTTCAAGAGAACGGATATGATTGCAGAGAAACTCTTCTTCGGTCTTCAACTCCGAGAATGACGACGAGAAACACCACCATGAATTGTTGAGGCACTCTGGAATGAATATTAGAAAGGTTGAACCGATGATGAAAAGAAATTTAAAGATCTTGGAGAAAGACATTAGACTGATGACAATTCATTCTTACGTCAAACTTCGAAAAGAATTTGAGGATAGCACCGGGAAAATAGAGGAGTCATGTAAGATCCTGGGAAAAGACCTGTGGGTTAGGGCCCACTCAAAGAAAACACCGTTGAACAATTTAAAGAGATATTGCGTCGGTTGAATTAAATGGCTTGAATGAGATAACAACCTCTAAATAGGTTGAACGGATCTTGAATGAAAAGACGAGCCTTCTGAGATATCTTCAGCACTCCCGAACAATTGAACAACGAGAAGTGGATGATTAAGAGGTGCAACGGCATGGGAAAACATTTGAAACGAGGAAAAGATATGATCGACAAAGCTTGAATTGAATCCACCGAAGAAGAATGAGAACGAAGAATGATGAACTTGAAGCTCTGTTAGTGTCTTCCTGAGAACCAACAGATAAGAACATTGACGGAAAAGAATGGAGAGACTTCACATTGATAAGCTGGATACTTGATTAAGAAATCTTAGTCCTCAAAAAAAAAAGGGGGGGGGGGGGGGAAAACAAAGGCAACTTGGGACGGATGAAACAAACAACGTTGAGAAGACTTGAGTTGATCTTGCGGATGTTGAAAATGATCGGATCCACTTGAAGAGAGACACACCGGTTCAGAAGAAATTGAGATGGCAAACTCGAAGATCAAGAAGGATTTGTATTCACATAGGAGTATGAGAACACCGCTTAGGAAAGGTATGGAATCAACATTTGACTTCGAAGCAACTCGAATACCACAATGAAAACAAAACAAAGGATTGGCTTGCAAAATAAGCCGGAACAAACATATGATAGAGATTTCGTACTAAGTTTTCGTGGTGGGGCACACACGGGCTCGATCGTACAACACCATCATGTACAAGGCAGTGCACATGACATACGAAGCGTCCCCGAGTCAGCATAGCCAAGGACTCTTTAAGACACAACGAGACCACTGTAAAACCAACCGTGGATAGGCGGACCACTAGACGTCGAACCCCAATTTCATATCATACATCTGTTGGAAAGATATCCTAGGAGCTACTTGAATTCCTAATTATAAACTCCCGAAACTTTCCGGTTATGCAATCAGGTGTTGGGGATACAGGGGAAGCATAATATCTCACCCAAACCTAGCAAATCCTACATCCAGTTGTATCCATCCTTCAACACATAACCAAGAAACCTTCGAAAATCATTTACCTCAACCTTCGAAAAGCATCCGTTATACGAGTTATGGCAATACTCCCAAACTCCCGCCCCAGTACTGGGTGGCGTCGAGGTTATCTCACCAACAACTTCATAACAGAGATTTTCGATGTCGGCGAAACTCAGGTATTCCAGAACTGCAACGATAAAATTGTGACGACAACACCTCGGAGCTCAACTCCCCGGGACACTGCCACAACCCCTAAATGTCAGGAGGCACCAAGAACAATGTTCTCGTCACAAAACCATCGAAACGATTCCAAAATACCCGCATGATCCTAAAAAAATCGTGAAATTTGAGAAGAGAAGAGTCAAAACTCTACGCCAGGAACCTCACGAGAGCGATGAAGGGACTAAGGAGTAAAAACAACCCTACTCCCCGATATATATAATCCTAAAAGACTCAAAACATTTTTTCTAGACTCAACAAAGCCAACGATTCGATCAAGCAGGGGGCTCCTAAGTCGGGGAAGGCTCTGATACCAACTTGTAACACCCACGATGCGGCTATATCTCCCACGTGTCGGAGCACGACTTAGAGGCATAACCGCATGGTAGGCATGTCGCAAGAGGGGTAATCTTTACACATCCCATGTACTGAATAAGAAAGAGATAAAGAGTTGGCTTACAATCGCTACTTCACACAATACATAAATATAGCATTACATCATCCATAATACAAACAAGGTCCTACTACGGAACCAAATAAAGAAAGACAACCCCTAATGCTAGATCCCCGATCGCCCCAACTGGGCTCCACTACTGATCAACTGGAAACGAAACAACACAACGAACATGATCTTCATCAAGCTCCCACTTGAGCTCGGCTGCGTCATCTGCAGTGGTATCAACGGCACCTGCAACTGGTTTTAGAAGTAATCTGTGAGTCACGGGGACTCAGCAATCTCACACCCGCGAGATCAAGACTATTTAAGCTTATGGGTAGGAAAGGGGTAATGTGGTGGAGCTGCGGCAAGCACTAAGCATATATGGTGGCTAACATACGCAAATAAGAGCGAGAAGAGAAGCAACGCACGGTCGTGAACTAGAAGTGATCAAGAAGTGATCCTGAAACTACTTACGTTCAAGCATAACAAAAGAATCGCACTGAAAAGAGACCATCATGGCTACACACGCGGTTGATGCATTTCAATTAAGTTAAGTGTCAAGTTCTCTACAACCGGATATTAACAAATTCTCGTCTGCCCATAACCGCGGGAACGGCTTTCGAAAGTTTAAAACCCTGCAGGGGTGTCCCAACTTAGCCCATCACAAGCTCTCACGGTCAACGAAGGATATTCCTTCTCCCAAGAAGACCCGATCAGACTCAGAATCCCGGTTACAAGACATTTCGACAATGGTAAAACAAGACCAGCAAAGCCGCCCGATGCGCCGACATCCTGATAGGAGCTGCACATATCTCGTTCTCAGGGCAACACCGGATGAGCAATCCGTACAACTAAAACCAGCCCTCAAATTTCCCCGAGGTGGCGCTGCAAGGGGCTCTAGTTCGGACCAACACTTAGACAAGCACTGGCCCGGGGAGGGTTAAACTAAAGATGCCCCTTGAGTCTGCAGAACCCAAGGGAATGTGATAGGTTGTTAGTGCAAATGTAAAACCAAGGTTGGGCCTTGTTGGAGGAGTTTTATTCAAGGCGAACTGTCAAGGGGTTCCCATTATAACCCAACCGTGTAAGGAACGCAAAATCAAGGAACATAACACCGGTATGACGGAAACTAGGGCGGCAAGAGTGGGACAAAACACCAGGCATAAGGCTGAGCCTTCCACCCTTTACCAAGTATATAGGTGCATTAAAGTAAACAATATATAATAGTGATATCCCAACAATATCCATGTTCCAACATGGAACAAACTCCAACTTCACCTGCAACTAGCAACGCTATAAGAGGGGCTGAGCAAAGCGGTAACATAGCCAAACAATGGTTTGCTAGGACAAGGTTGGTTAGAGGCTTGACATGGCAATATGGGAGGCATGATATAGCAAGTGGTAGGTATCGCAGCATAGCAAAAGAGCGAGCAACTAGCAAGCAAATATAGAAGTGATTTCGAGGGTATGGTCATCTTGCCTAAGATCCCGCAAGGAAGAAGAACGAGTCCATGAAGAAGACAAACGCGACGTTATCGGAACTAACCCGAAGAAGAAACACCGGAAAGAAGTAAACAACATAGTAAACAACCATCGCATCAATATGGCATGATGCACAACCAAGTATGATGCATGTCCGGTTTAATGAAGCATGGCATGGCAAAGTGCACAAACAACACTACAAGTTAAGTGGAGCTCAATATGCAACGAGTTGCATATTGACGGAACACCACATGGCTTATTTAGATCTCTACCGTATATGTACTCAACAATATTAAATGTTTGTTAGCATGGCAAGAGGTGAAGCATATGAAAATTACCTATCTAGGCAAGTTTAAATGAGGCCGGAAACAATGAACAACAATTCCGGTAAAACCCCATATGCAAATATTAGGTTTGGTACTGTTCTGCCATAAACCATATTTTAGAGTTGTTAAACATGCAAAGTAAGTGAACCAAGTTAAACTAGGCATTTTTCTACCCCATTTACATATAAAGTTTATTAAAAACGGAGCTACGGTTATATAGTTATGAATTTAAACATTTTAGCATGTCATTAGTGCAAATTTTAAAAAAAACAGCATTTTAAACATTTTAAACATGCATGGAAGTTGGAAATTATTAAACTAGACGAAATTCTAGTCATATTTCATATATAAATCATTTCCATCCGATGCACGGTTTGAGAGTTATGTTATGCATGAACTAGGAGGACTTTTCTGTAAAACTTCAGTCTCAGGATAAATAGCTAAAATCGCAACAGGGAAATAAAAATACACTGGGCTGAATCCAGTCACGGGCCTAATAGGAACAGGCGCTGGGAGGGGGGTTTCTCACCAAGGGCTATGGCCCAGGTCGGTGGGAGAGGCAGGCTGCGCTGGAGGCCGGTCCGCTGGGCCGGCCTGCCTGCGGGGCCCCACGATAGGAGGACTCGTCCTCGATCTCCTGACGAGGACGAGGCAGAAAGGAACCGACGAACATCGACGGTGGACGGCGGCTGGATCCGGCGACGTCGAGCGCAGAGGACACCGGAGGTGGACGGGAACAACCGGAGGAAGCGGATCCAGGCGACGGCTCCCCGGATCCGGCGCAAGAACGGCTAGGACGGGTGGCGACAACGACGAGTGGGTCCTGCAGAGAGAGAGAGAGAGAGAGAACTGAGAGGGGCAATGGAAAAAAGGAGAGAGATAGGGCAGCGTGACCTGGTGCTCGCCGGCGGCGAGGCACTCACCGGCGCAGCTGGCTGAAGCGGCGATAGGGCAGACCCGGCGAGGACCAAGGCGGCGACGGAGGCCTCGGGAGGGGCTGCAGCGAGCAGATGGCACGCGCAGGGGGCTCTCGAGCCCAGATCCGGCCCGGGGCGGGCCGCGGCGAAGTGGGCACTGGGGGGGGGGGGGCGACGTGGCGCACGCGGAGTGGAGGAGGGCGGCGCTGGTTGTTGAGGTGGCACGAGCGGGTTGGTGGGGACCGTCCGGCCGGCGGCGGCTGGTCCGTTGGACGGCGCCAAGTGGCGAGATGGGAGCGGTGCTGCACGGAATCTGAGGAGGGGGAGGCTAGAGGTAGGGGATGGGGTCTAGGTTGCCCAAAATGGACTATGGGTGTCCATATACAGCAAATTTGCTAGGGTTTGGGGGGTTAGGAGGGGTTTCCGGACCCTCCGATCAAGATCGAATGACACCGGTTGAGAGTGGGGGGGGGGTTGGTTGGACCTAGGTGGGGTTAGAGGGTTGTGCAGATGGGTTGGACTGAGAGGAAAGAGGATGAATGCAGCCCGGCGACTGTTTCCGGAGACCAAAAACGTCCGACGTTAGACCGGCTATATTGCCGCTATAAGTTATCCGTTGGGGCGTCAAACGGACTCCGAATGCGATGAAACTTGGCAGGCGGCCTATCTACACTATAATAAGACCACACGCCAAATCTCATCCCATTCTAAGAACATTTTCCGGGCACTTAAAAAAACTGGACATGCCGCGGGCGCGTGCGAGTGTGGTTGGGCTCGGAACGGACAACGGACGGAACTGGGGAACCCGGACGGATGCAAGTTTTGAAAACATGATGCAATGCACATGATGACATGACAGGATGCAACACGCAAGCGAACGACATGGCAAAGACAGCGAAAAACTGGAAGACACCTGGCGCAACGGTCTCGGGGCGTCACAGCCTCCCACGGATTGACAAACCTTAGGTCATCCACTTGAGGGAAATTTTCTATTGTCCTACAAAACTCTGCGCTTGGAGGCCCAACACGAGTCTACAAGAAGAAGGTTGCATAGTAGACATCAAGCTCTTTTCTGGCGCCGTTGCCGGGGAGGTGAGTGCTTGAAGGTATATCTTTAGATCTTGCAATTGAATCTTTTAGTTTGTTTTATCACTAGTTTAGTCTATAGAATAAAACTACAAAAAAGGAATTGAGGTTGCCTCATATGCTTCATCTTTTTAATGTCTTTCATGAAAATGATGGAAAGGAAAATTATGCTCAAATGTTAGAAGAAGAAGTTACTAAAATGTTTGGTACTAAATCTTTGAATGATGAGCATGAGAATGTTGTTAGTATGAATTCTTTGAATATCCATGATGCTAATGATGTGCAAAGCCACAATCTTGGGGATGCTATGTTTTATGAAAATGATATTTTTTTGTCCCCCATGTTTTGATGAGCAAAATTATTATGATGATAGCATGCCTCCTATTTATGATGATTATATTGATGGAAGTGGGTTTGGAAGAGTGTCAACACTAGGTAATGATCCCACTATTTTGGAGGGTGTTGAATCTCATAATATTTATGGAAGTGGATTTGGAGAGGTCATGACTTTATTTAGAGATGAATCCACTATTTCGGAAGAGGTTCCAATTGATTATGAGAACAAAGTTGTTATCTATGATGATTATGGTGGTGACATGTATGCTATAAGAAATAATGATAACCATGAAACTTTTCATCACGATTTTAATTTTCAATTGGATTATGCCTCACATGATAGTTATTTTGTTGAGTTTGCTCCCACTACTATTGATGAGAATAAATTTGCTTATGTGGAGAGTAGTAAAATTTCTATGCTTGTGCGTCATGAAAATAATGCTTTATGTGGTATTTGTATTGTTTAATTTATTCATGATGCTACAAAAAATTGTTATGAGGGAGGAATATATGCTTGTATGAGTTGCAATAATATCAAGTTTCCTCTCTATTTGTTGACAATCTTGAAGTTATGCTTGTTTTTCCTTCCTATGCTAGTTGATTCTTATTCCCGTAAATTGTTTGCTCACAAAATCCCTATGCATAGGAAGTGGGTTAGACTTAAATGTGTTTGTCATATGCTTCATGATGCTCTCCTTCCGTTTCAATTCTTATCTTTTATTTGAGCATCATTGAAATCATCATGCCTAGCTAGAAAGGCATTAAAGAAAAGCGCTCGTTGGGAGACAACCCAACATTTACTCCTACTGTTTTTGAGTGTTCACATGATTAGGCTACTGTTGTAATCATGTTTTATATCTTTTGTTTCAATAAAGTGCCAAGTAAGACCTTTTGGATGGTCTATGGTGATAGTTGATTTGATCTTGCCGAAAAACAGAAACGTGTGCGCCCAGTAAAATAGTTTTCATTTTTTACAGAAGCGCGATAAAATACTGATTCATTTTGCAAAAGATTGATATACAAATTTCCCAGATTGTACTAATTTTTTAGAATTTTTTGAGTTACAGAAGTATGGAAAGTTTCCAGATTACTACAGACTGTTCTGTTTTTGATAGATCCTGTTTTCTATGTGTTGTTTGCTTATTTTGATGAATCTATGAGTAGTATTGGAGGGTAAACCATGGAGAAGTTGGAATACATTAGATACAACACCAATATAAATTTAGAATGAGTTCACAATAGTACCTAAGTGGTGATTTGATTTATACTAACTTATCTCACGAGTTCTTGTTGAGTTTTGTGTGGATGAAGTTTTTAAGATTTAAGGAAACCATGATATAAAAGGAATTAAGGAGACACAAAAGCTCAAGCTTGGGGATACCCAAGGCATCCCAAGTTAATATTTCAAGAAGTCTCAAGCATCTAAGCTTGGGGATGCCCCGGTTGGCATCCCACCTTTCTTCTTCAACAATGATCGGTCGGTTTTGGTTGAGCCTAAGTTTTTGCTTCTTCACATGATATGTGCTATCCTTGCAATGATTCTATTTTGTTTTTCTTGATGTTTGAATAAAGTACTTAAGATCTGAAATTTTATTTATAAGAGGGAGTCTTCACATAGTTACATAATTATTCGACTACTCATTGATCTTCACTTATATCTTTTTGGAGTAGTTTATCATTTACTCGTGCGCTTCACTTATATCCTATGAGTAAATGGTTGAATCAATTGAATATCATAAATCTGAATTTATAAATGTTTCATATGCTTATCCCATGGGGAGTAATGACTTCACATATAAGAAGTAGAGGTGGTAAATTTATTGAAAGTTAGCAAACATAGTATTGGTCACTTGAACAATGCATGAAAGAATATTGAAGGAAGAGAGATTTCACATATAAATATACTATCTTGAACATCTTATATGATTGTGAGCCCCATTAAATATAGTCAAACTTGAGCAAATTAGTTGAAGTTGAACAAGGAAGACAACGTAATGAGTTATGCTTGGGTATATTTGTATAGAATTTATATTGTTATGGATCCTCCAACATGTGGTGCTTGCTATTTAGAATCTTTTGCTAGCCAAAATTTCTGTACTAAGCGGGAATACTGCTTGTGCATCCAAAATCCTTGAACCAAGTTTCTTCCATGAGTGTCCACCATACCTACCTATATGCGGCGGTATTTACCTAACGTTCCAAGTAAATTTACATGTGCCAAACTCTAAACCTTCAAATAATAATCTGTTTTGTATGCCCGAATCGCTCATGCAGCGACTAGGGGCTGTCAGTATCTTCCATGCTAGGTGGGTTATTCTCATGATGAGTGTTTATTCACTTGTCATTCACGAGAGAATGGCTGGTAATTGGGATGCCCAGTCCTATGATCAAAAGATTAAAAACAAAATTTCAAATAACCAAACAAAACTCCCCCAGGACTGTTGTTGGTATGGACGGTGCCCGTTGTTTCGGACCAGCCGTGGAGTGTGATTATTGGTGGAGGGGGAGTAAAAACTTTACCATTCTGTTTGGGAACCGCCTATAATGTGTCTAGCATGGAAGATAGTGAAAACTCTTGGTTGTTATGCTGACAATGAAAGCATACCTCTCAAAATTATGTTCAACTATGTTTTAAAAGCTTTGAGCTCTGGCACCTCTACAAATCTCTGCTTTCCTCTGCGAAGAGCCTATCTTTTATTTTTATGCAAGATTCAGTAGTATTCCTTCTCATTCCAATCTTCTCTTTAGTTGGCAAGCATCATGTGATGAGGAAAGATCTAAGAATATATGGCCATTCAAATATATTTGATTATGAATTATTATTGTTGACAATTATCTATATGATAAATAAGTTGGGAGGCGAAACACTAAGCCCCTATCTTTGTTTGTGTTCGATGGATGCTATTTGTTCTAAAAATATGCTTGGAGTGGTAGCAATCATGGAAGACTATATGATAGTTGAGTATGTGGGATTTGTTGAATCAAAGCTCATACATAGAACCTTCCTGGAAATAAGATGAATTGCAATTCTTTGATGACCGAGAACATAGTTTGTTAGTTTTCAAGAAATTTTATCGTCTATGCTTTAACATGTGAATAGCTTGTTACATGATCATGAGAAGCTTTATGATATGAGCTACTGTTATGATATATAATGATGCTAGAAAAAGTGATTGAAATTATCATTGATCAAACTTTTGCACCTGCTAGCATTCACCCTTCATAAATTATTTCTTTTCTCATTTACCTACTTGAGGACGAGCATGAATTAAGCTTGGGGATGCTAATATGTCTCCAACGTATCTACAATTTATGAAGTATTCATGTCATGTTTACAACAATTCCATACGATTTTGGTATGATTTGATAAGAACTAACCCGGACTGATGCTGTTTCTAGCAGAACTACCGTGGTGTCGTTTTCTTGTGCAGAAATAAAAGTTCTCGGAACGAGCTGAAAATTTACGGAGAATATTTTTGGAAAATATAAAAAATACTGTTGAAAATATGACCTAGAGGCAATAATAAATTAGTTATTATTATATTTCCTTGTTCATGATAATCGTTTATTATCCATGCTAGAATTGTATTGATAGGAAACTCAGATACATGTGTGGATACATAGACAACACCATGTCCCTAGTAAGCCTCTAGTTGACTAGCTCGTTGATCAATAGATGGTTACGGTTTCCTGACCATGGACATTGGATGTCATTGATAACGGGATCACATCATTAGGAGAATGATGTGATGGACAAGACCCAATCCTAATCCTAGCACAAGATCGTGTAGTTCGTATGCTAAAAGCTTTTCTAATGTCAAGTATCATTTCCTTAGACCATGAGATTGTGCAACTCCCGTATTCCGTAGGAATGCTTTGGGTGTACCAAACGTCACAACGTAACTGGGTGGCTATAAAGGTGCACTGGGGGATCTCCGAAAGTGTCTATTGGGTTGGCACGAATCGAGACTGGGATTTGTCACTCCGTGTAAACGGAGAGGTATCTCTGGGCCCACTCGGTAGGACTTCATCATAATGTGCACAATGTGACCAAGGAGTTGATCACGGGATGATGTGTTACAGAACAAGTAAAGAGACTTGCCGGTAACGAGATTGAACGAGGTATCAGGATACCGACGATCGAATCTCGGGCAAGTATCGTACCGATAGACAAAGGGAATTGAATACGGGATTGATTGAATCCTCGACATCGTGGTTCATCCGATCAGATCATCGTTGAGCATGTGGGAGCCAACATGGGTATCCAGATCCCGCTGTTGGTTATTGACCGGAGAGTTGTCTCGGTCATGTCTACATGTCTCCCGAACCCGTAGGGTCTACACACTTAAGGTTCGGTGACGCTAGAGTTGTAGAGATATTAGTATGCGGTTAAACGAAAGTTGTTTGGAGTCCCGGATGAGATCCCGAACATCACGAGGAGTTCCGGAATGGTCCGAAGGTAAAGATTTATATATAGGAAGTCCAGTTTCGGCCACCGGGAGAGTTTCTGGAGTCATCGGTATTGTACCGGGACCACCGGAAGGGTCCCGGGGGTCCACCGGGTGGGGCCACCTATCCTGGAGGGCCCCATGGGCTGAAGGGGCGTGGGAACCAGCCCCTGGTGGGCTGGTGCGCCCCCCTTGGGCCTCCCATGCGCCTAGGGGTGGGGGCGCCTCTACTTGGCTTGGAGGCCAAGCCACCCCTAGGGCTGCCGCCCCCTCCCTAGATGGGATCTACAAGGGGCCGGCGCCCCCCCTAGGCCCCTATATATAGTGGAGGGGAGGGAGGGCAGCCGCACCTGAAGCCCTGGCGCCTCCCTCCCTCCCGTGACACCTCTTCCTCCCCGCTTGTGCTTGGCGAAGCCCTGCCGGGATCCCGCTACTTCCACCACCACGCCGTCGTGCTGCTGGATCTCCATCAACTTCTCCTTCCCCCTTGCTGGATCAAGAAGAAGGAGACGTCTCCGCTCCGTACGTGTGTTGAACGCAGAGGTGCTGTCCGTTCGGCGCTAGGATCATCGGTGATTTGGATCACGACGAGTACGACTCCATCAACCCCGTTCTCTTGAACGCTTCCGCTTAGCGATCTACAAGGGTATGTAGATACACTCCCCTTCTCTCTCGTTTCTAGTCTCTCCATAGATTGATCTTGGTGACACGTAGGAAAATTTTGAATTTCTGCTACGATCCCCAACAAATACTGGAACAAAAATATATCGGAGAGGAGTCCCGAAGCAACCAGAAGGGTGGGGGCGCCCCCCCTAGGGCGTGCCCCCTGCCTTGTCGTCGCCTTGTGGGCCCCCTTGACTTGTACCCGACGCCAACACCTCCTATAAATCCCAAAAACCTCATAAATAAACCTAGATCGGGAGTTCCGCCGCTGCAAGCCTCTGTAGCCACGAAAAACTAATCGGGTGCCCGTTCCGAACCCTACCGGAGGGGGAAACCATCACCGGAGGCCATCTTCATCATCCCGGTGCTCTCCATGACGCTGAGGGAGTAGTTCACCCTCAGGGCTGAGGGTATGTACCAGTAGCTATGTGTTTGATCTCTCTCTCCCTCTCTCTCTCGTCTTCTTGATATGGCACGATCTTGATGTACCGGGAGCTTTTTTACTATAGTTGAATCATATGGTGTTTCTCCCCCTCTATCTTCTTGTGATGAACTGAGTTTTACCTTTGAGGTTTCACTATTATGGATTTGAGAACACTTGATGTATGTCTTGCGTGAGATACCCGTGATGACAATGGGGAATTTTATTGATTCACTTGATGCATGTTTTGGCACTCAACTCGCGGATTCCCGAGGTGACATTGGGGTAATCTATGCATAGGGGTTGATGCACGTTTTTGTCCTTATTTCTCTGGTAGGAATCTTGGGGCACTCTTTGAGGTTCTTTATGTTGGATCGAATATTATGAATCCGAAGTTGTTTGATGCATATCGTATAATTGACCCACAGATACTTGTGGTGACATTGGAGTATCTCGGTGACATTAGGGTTGATTAATGTGTGTCATATGGTGTTATTTTACTACGAACTCTAGGGTTGTTTGTGACACTTATAGAAATAGCTCAATGGATTGATCGGAAAGAATAACTTTGAGGTAGTTTCGTACCCTACAAGCAATTTCTTCATATTTTCTCCGTGATAGGAACTTTAGAGTGACTTTTGTTGCACGTTGAGGGATTGTTATATGATCTAATTATGTTATCATTGTTGAGAGAACTTGCACTGGTGAAAGTATGAACCCTAGGCCTTATTTCCAAGCATTGCAATACCATTTTCGCTCACTTTTACCACTTAGTACCTTGCTGTTTTTATATTTTCAGATTACAAAAACCTATATCTACCATCCATATTACACTTGTATTACCATCTCTTCGCTGAACTAGTGCACATATACAATTTAACATTGTATTGGTGTGTTGGGAACACAAGAGACTCTTTGTTATTTGGTTGCAGGGTTGTTTGAGAGAGACCATCTTCGTCCTATGCCTCCCACGGATTGATAAACCTTAGGTCATCCACTTGAGGGAAATTTGTTACTGTCCTACAAAACTCTGTGCTTGGAGGCCCAACACGAGTCTACAGGAAGAATGTTGCGTAGTAGACATCAGACATGCACCAATGACGATGTCTGTAGGGTCGAAGCCTCGAAGAATCTATATGCTCTTCAATGGCTCGTTCAAGCAGCAATAATGGTCGTTTTGTGGTGCAGAGACCTTGATATAATTTTTATTATGCTTGAGGTGCTTTATACTTCTGATGAACTTTTCTAATTGACCCAGATCCTTTTCACAAAATAAATATCACATGGAAATTACATTGACAGATGTAACTGAGTTAGAATACCAGGGAAACATATGCAACTAAGAGTACGTTCAACAACAACAATAACAACAACAAAGGCTGCAAAACGAAGAATATCATGGTATTTCAAATTTTAGGGGGATGCAAGGGAAATTATTTTGTGAGGATTAAAGAGACTATTTGTGAAATTAAATGTGCATCTGTGCTTGAATAAGCACAAGGTCCCTTCCGAACAAAAATAAGGGCATGCCTTTTTTAAAGTTAGATGAGTCTCCATAGATTGGATCAAGTCTAACTCATGCGTTTTGTGCTGGTTTCTAACTGTTATTTCTTTGATATAAGAGAGTGAACTATTTTTTGCAGGAAAACTTCTCATCTATTCATCAATTGTCATGGAAGTACAAATAACACTAGAAGTAAAATAAACTACATTAATGCCTGTCGACCACTTAGCAACGACTATAATCACTATAGCAAGCTGAAGGCATGCCGCCGTCATTACCCTCCCCCCACCGGAGTCGGGCAAACCTTGCAGTAGTATACAGTCGAGAAGTCGTCATGCTAGGTCCCCAACCGGACTAGCACACCATTGAATCAATCCTCACCGATGAAAAGAAGAGTAGATTGAAAGGATCCAACATGTAGACACACAAACACAAACGAACGAAGACTAAATCCATGAAAGACGAACGCCGATTAAATCCCACGAGATCCACCAGATACAAACCTACATACATTCACCAGTGATGCTAGATGGACCACCAGGGTGAGGGCTAAGCGGGGATGACCTTATTCCATGTATAGGGTGTCGCCGCCTCGCCTTCCTAAGCAGAAGATAGACCCTAATCGGCCTAATAAACATCTAAAATGAAGCAGGAGTCCTCCCGCCGGCAAGGCCATGGTCCACCGCGCTTCTTGTCCCAAAGGCAATGGGAGATGACCTAGACTAGTGGTGACACCAACGTAAGGAAGAAACCCCTTTTCGTTTGGGAGCCACCTGTTGGGGAACGTAGTAATTTCAAAAAAAATCCTATGCACACGCAAGATCAAGGTGATGCATAGCAACGAGAGGGGAGAGTGTTGTCCATGTACCCTCGTAGACCGAAAGCGGAAGCGTTAGCACAACGCGGTTGATGTAGTCGTACATCTTCACGATCCGACCGATCAAGTACCGAACGTACGTCACCTCCGAGTTCAGCACACATTCAGCCCGATGATGTCCCTCGAACTCCGATCCAGCCAAGTGTTGAGGGAGAGTTTTGTCAGCACGACGACGTGGTGACGATGTTGATATTCTACCGACGCAGGGCTTTGCCTAAGCACTGCTACAGTATTATCGAGGTGGACTATGGTGGAGGGGGGCACCGCACACGACTAAAAGATCAAACGATCAATTGTTGTGTCTATGGGGTGCCCCCTGCCCCCGTATATAAAGGAGCAAGGGGAGGAGGCGGCCGGCCAGGGAGAGGCGCGCCAAGGGGGAGTCCTACTCCCACTAGGATTAGGACTCCTCCTATTCCTAGTAGGAGTAGGAGAGGGGGAAGGAAAGGGAGAGGGGGAGAAGGAAAGAGGGGGCCGGCCCCCCTTGCCCTAAACCAATTCGGTTTGGGCCTTGGGGGCGCGCCCCACACTCCCCTTGCTGCCCTCTATTTCCACTAAGGCCCATGTAGGCCCATTAAGCCCCCCGGGGGGTTCCGGTAACCTCCTGGTACTCCAGTAAAATCCCGATTTCACCCGGAACACTTCCGATATCCAAACATAGGCTTCCAATATATCAATCTTCATGTCTCAGCCATTTCGAGACTCCTCGTCATGTCCGGGATCACATCCGGGACTCCAAAAAACCTTTGGTACATCAAAACATATAAACTCATAATATAACAGTCATCGAAACGTTAAGCGTGCGGACCCTACGGGTTTGAGAACTATGTAGACATGACCGAGACATGTCTCCGGTCAATAACCAATAGCGGAACCTGGATGTTCATATTGGCTCCCACATATTCTACGAAGATCTTTATCGGTCAAACCGCATAACAACATATGTTGTTCCCTTTGTCATCGGTATGTTACTTGCCCGAGATTCGATCGTCGGTATCTCAATACCTAGTTTAATCTCGTTACCGGCAAGTCTCTTTACTCGTTCTATAATACATCATCCCGCAACTAACTCATTAGTTGCAATGCTTGCAAGGCTTAAGTGATGTGCATTACCGAGAGGGCCCAGAGATACCTCTCCGACAATCGGAGTGACAAATCCTAATCTCGAAATACGCCAACCCAACAAGTACCTTTGTAGACACCTGTAGAGCACCTTTATAATCACCCAGTTACATTGTGACGTTTGGTAGCACACAAAGTGTTCCTCCGGTAAATGGGAGTTGCATAATCTCATAGTCATAGGAACATGTATAAGTCATGAAGAAAGCAATAGCAGTAAACTAAAATGATCAAGTGCTAAGCTAACAAAATGGGTCAAGTCAATCACATCATTCTACTAATGATGTGATCCCGTTAATCAAATGACAACTCATGTCTATGGCTAGGAAACTCAACCATCTTTGACCAACGAGCTAGTCAAGTAGAGGCATAGTAGTGACACTATGTTTGTCTATGTATTCACACATGTATTATGTTTCTGGTTCATACAATTCTAGCATGAATAATACACATTTATCATGATATGAGGAAATAAATGATAACTTTATTATTGCCTCTAGGGCATATTTCCTTCAGTCTCCCACTTGCACTAGAGTCAATAATCTAGATTACACAGTAATGATTCTAACACCCATGGAGTCTTGGTGTTGATCATGTTTTGCTCGTGGAAGAGGCTTAGTCAATGGTTCTGCAACATTCAGATCCATATGTATCTTGCATATCTCTATGTCTCCCATCTGGACTTGATCCCGGATGGAATTGAAGTGTCTCTTGATGTGCTTGGTTCTCTTGTGAAATCTGGATTCCTTTGCCAAGGCAATTGCACCAGTATTGTCACAAAAGATTTTCATTGGACCCGAATGACACCTAGATCGGATATGAACTCCTTCATCCAGACTCCTTCATTTGCTACTTCCGAAGCAGCTATGTACTCCGCTTCACACGTAGATCCCGCCATGGCGCTTTGTTTGGAACTGCACCAACTGACAACTCCACCGTTCAATGTAAACATGTATCTGGTTTGTGATTTAGAATTGTCCGGATCAGTGTCAAAGCTTGCATCAACGTAACCATTTATGATGAGCTCTTTGTCACCTCCATAAATGAGAAACATATCGTTAGTCCTTTTCAGGTACTTCAGGATGTTCTTGACCGCTGTCCAGTGATCCACTCCTGGATTACTTTGTTACCTCCCTGCTAGACTTATAGCAAGGCACACATCAGGTCTGGTACACAGCATTGCATACATGATAGAGCCTATGGCTGAAGCATAGGGAACATCTTTCATTTTCTCTCTATCTTCTGCAGTGGTCGGGCATTGAGTCTTACTCAACTTCACACCTTGTAACACAGGCAAGAACCCTTTCTTTGCTTGATCCATTTTGAACTTCTTCAAAACTTTGTCAAGGTATGTGCTTTGTGAAAGTCCAATTAAGCGTCTTGATCTATCTCTATAGATCTTGATGCCCAATATGTAAGCAGCTTCACCGAGGTCTTTCATTGAAAAACTCTTATTCAAATATCCCTTTATGCTATCCAGAAATTCTATATCATTTCCAATCAGTAATATGTCATCCACATATAATATCAGAAATGCTACAGAGCTCCCACTCACCTTTTTGTAAATACAGGCTTCTCCAAAAGTCTGTACAAAACCAAATGCTTTGATCACACTATCAAAGTGTTTATTCCAACTCTGAGAGGCTTGCACCAGTCCATAAATGGATCGCTGGAGCTTGCACACTTTGTTAGCTCCCTTTGGATCGAGAAAACCGTCCGGTTGCATCATATACAACTCTTCTTCCAGAAATCCATTCAGGAATGCAGTTTTGACATCCATTTGCCAAATTTCATAATCATAGAATGCGGCAATTGCTAACATGATTCGGACAGACTTAAGCATCGCTACGGGTGAGAAAGTCTCATCGTAGCCAATCCCTTGAACTTGTCGAAAACCTTTCGCAACAAGTCAAGCTTTGTAGACAGTAACATTACCGTCAGCGTCAGTCTTCTTCTTGAAGATCCATTTATTCTCAATTGCTTGCCGATCATCGGGCAAGTCAACCAAAGTCCACACTTTGTTCTCATACATGGATCCCATCTCAGATTTCATGGCCTCAAGCCATTTTGCGGAATCTGGGCTCACCATCGCTTCTTCATAGTTCGTAGGTTCATCATGATCTAGTAGCATGACTTCCAGAACAGGATTACCGTACCACTCTGGTGCGGATCTTACTCTGGTTGATCTACAAGGTTCAGTAGCAACTTGATCTAAAGTTCCATGATCATCATCATTAACTTCCTCACTAATTGGTGTAGGCATCACAGAAACCGGTTTCTGTGATGAACTACTTTCCAATAGAGTTGTAGGTATAGTTACCTCATCAAGTTCTACTTTCCTCCCACTCACTTCTTTCGAGAGAAACTCCTTCTCTAGAAAGGATCCATTCTTAGCAACGAATGTCTTGCCTTCGGATCTGTGATAGAAGGTGTGCCCAACAGTCTCCTTTGGGTATCCTATGAAGACACATTTCTCCGATTTGGGTTCGAGCTTATCAGGTTGAAGCTTTTTCACATAAGCATCGCAGACCCAAACTTTCAGAAACGACAACTTTGGTTTCTTGCCAAACCACAATGCATAAGGCGTCGTCTCAACGGATTTCGATGGTGCCCTATTTAATGTGAATGCGGCTGTCTCTAAAGCATAACCCCAAAATGATAGCGGTAAATCTGTAAGAGACATCATAGATCGCACCATATCTAGTAAAGTACGATTACGACGTTCGGACACACCATTACGCTGTGGTGTTCCGGGTGGCGTGAGTTGCGAAACTATTCCGCATTGTTTCAAATGTAGACCAAACTCGTAACTCAAATATTCTCCACCATGATTAGATCGTAGAAACTTTATTTTCTTGTTACGATGATTTTCAACTTCACTCTGAAATTCTTTGAACTTTTCAAATGTTTCAGACTTATGCTTCATTAAGTAGATATACCCATATCTGCTTAAATCATCTGTGAAGGTGAGAAAATAACGATATCCGGCACGAGCCTCAACATTCATCGGACCACATACATCTGTATGTATGATTTCCAACAAATCCGTTGCTCTTTCCATAGATCCGGAGAACAGCGTTTTACGCATCTTGCCCATGAGGCACGGTTCGCAAGTACCAAGTGATTCATAATCAAGTGATTCCAAAAATCCATCGGTATGGAGTTTCTTCATGCGCTTTACAACGATATGACCTAAACGACAGTGCCACAAATAAGTTGCACTATCATTATCAACTCTGCATCTTTTGGCTTCAACATTATGAATATGTGTATCACTACTATCGAGATTCATCAAAAATAGACCACTCTTCAAGGGTGCATGACCATACAAGATATTACTCATATAAATAGAACAACCATTATTCTCTGATTTAAATGAATAACCATCTCGCATCAAACAAGATCCAGATATAATGTTCATGCTCAACGCTGGCACCAAATAACAATTATTTAGGTCTAATACTAATCCTGAAGGTAGATGTAGAGGTAGCATGCCGACCGCGATCACATCGACTTTGGAACCATTTCCCACGCGCATTGTCACCTCGTCCTTTGCCAGTGTTCGCTTAATCCGTAGTCCCTGTTTCGAGTTGCAAATATTAGCAACAGAACCAGTATCAAATACCCAGGTGCTACTGCAAGCTCTAGTAAGATACACATCAATAACATGTATATCACATATACCTTTGTTCACCTTGCCATCCTTCTTATCCGCCAAATACTTGGGGCAGTTCCGCTTCCAGTGACCAGTCTGCTTGTAGTAGAAGCACTCAGTTTCAGGCTTAGGTCCAGACTTGGGTTTCTTCTCCTGAGCAGCAACTTGCTTGCTGTTCTTCTTGAAGTTCCCCTTCTTCTTCCCTTTGCCCTTCTTGAAACAGTTGGTCTTACTGACCATCAACACTTGATGCTCCTTCTTGATTTCTAGCTCCGTAGTCTTTAGCATTGCGAAGAGCTCAGGAATTGTCTTATCCATCCCTTGCATATTATAGTTCATCACGAAGCTCTTGTAGCTTGGTGGAAGTGATTGGAGAATTCTGTCAATGACACTATCATCCGTAAGATTAACTCCCAGTTGAATCAAGTGATTGCAGTACCCAGACATCTTGAGTATATGCTCACTGACAGAACTATTCTCCTCCATCTTGCAGCTATAGAACTTATTGGAGACTTCATATCTCTCAATCCGGGCATTCTTTTAAAATATTAACTTCAACTCCTGGAACATCTCATATGCTCCATGACGTTCAAAACATCGTTGAAGTCCTGGTTCTAAGCCGTAAAGCATGGCACACTGAACTATCGAGTAGGCATCAACACGTGACTGCCAGGCATTCACAATGTCTGCAGTTGCTGGCGCAGGTGGTACACCCAGCGGTGCTTCCAGGACGTAACTCTTCTGTGCAGCAATGAGGATAATCCTCAAGTTATGGACCCAGTCCGTGTAATTTCTACCATCATCTTTCAACTTTGCTTTCTCAAGGAACGCATTAAAATTCAACGGAACAACAGCACGGGCCATCTATCTACAATCAAACATAGACAAGCAAGATACTATCAGGTACTAAGTTCATGATAAATTTAAGTTCAATTAATCATATTATTTAAGAACTCCCACTTAGAAAGACATCCCTCTAATCTTCTAAATGATCACGTGATCCAAATCAACTAAACCATAACCGATCATCACGTGAAATGGAGTAGTTTTCAATGGTGAACATCACTATGTTGATCATATCTACTATATGATTCACGCTCGACCTTTCGGTCTCAGTGTTCCGAGGCCATATCTGCATATGCTAGGCTCGTCAAGTTTAACCTGAGTATTCTGCATGTGCAAAACTGGCTTGCACCCATTGTAGATGGACGTAGAGCTTATCACACCCGATCATCACGTGGTGTCTGGGCACGACAAACTTTGGCAACAGTGCATACTTAGGGAGAACACTTTTTATCTTGAAATTTAGTGAGAGATCATCTTATAATGCTACCGTCAATCAAAGCAAGATAAGATGCATAAAAGATAAACATCACATGAAATGAATTTAAGTGATATGATATGGCCATCATCATCTTGTGCTTGTGATCTCCATCTTTGAAGCACCGTCATGATCACCATCGTCACCAGTGCGACACCTGATCTCCATCGTAGCATCATTGTCGTCTCGCCAATCTTATGCTTCTACGACTATCGCTACCGCTTAGTGAAAAAGTAAAGCTTTAGAGGGCGATTGCATTGCATACAATAAAGCGACAACCATATGGCTCCTGCTAGTTGCCGATAACTCGGTTACAAAACATGATCATCTCTTACAATAAAATTTAGCATCATGTATTGACCATATCACATCACAACATGCCCTGCAAAAACAAGTTAGCTGTCCTCTACTTTGTTGTTGCAAGTTTTACGTGGCTGCTACGGGCTTAGCAAGAACTGTTCTGACCTACGCATCAAAACCACAACGATAATTTGTCAAGTCGGTGTTGTTTTAACCTTCACAAGGACCGGGTGTAACCACACTCGGTTCAACTAAAGTTGGATAAACTGACACCCGCCAGCCACTTGTGTGCAAAGCACGTCGGTAGAACCAGTCTCGCGTAAGCGTACGCGTAATGTCGGTCCGGGCCGCTTCATCCAACAATACTGCCGAACCAAAGTATGACATGCCGGTAAGCAGTATGACTTATATCGCCCACAACTCACTTGTGTTCTACTCGTGCATATGACATCTACGCATAAAACCAGGCTCGAATGCCACTGTTGGGGAACGTAGTAATTTCAAAAAAAAATCTACGCACACGCAAGATCATGGTGATGCATAGCAACGAGAGGGGAGAACGTTGTCCACGTACCCTCGTAGACCGAAAGCGGAAGCGTTAGCACAACGCGGTTGATGTAGTCATACGTCTTCATGATCCGACCGATCAAGTACCGAACGTGTGGCACCTCCGAGTTCAGCACACGTTCAGCCCGATGACGTCCCTCGAACTCCGATCCAGCCGAGTGTTGAGGGAGAGTTTCGTCAGCACGACGGCGTGGTGACGATATTGATGTTCTACCGATGCAGGGCTTGGCCTAAGCACTGATACATTATTATCAAGGTGGACTATGGTGGAGGGGGGCACCGCACACGGCTAAAAGATCAAACGATCAAGTGTTGTGCCTATGGGGTGCCCCCTGCCCCCATATATAAAGGAGCAAGGGGAGGAGGCGGCCGGCCAGGGAGAGGCGCGCCAAGGGGGAGTCCTACTCCCACTAGGAGTAGGACTCCTCCTATTCCTAGTAGGAGTAGGAGAGGGGGAAGGAAAGGGAGAGGGGGAGAAGGAAAGAGGGGGCCGGCCCCCCTTGCCCTAAACCAATTCGGTTTGGGCCTTGGGGGGCGCGCCCCACACCCCCCTTGGGGGGCGCACCCCACACTCCCCAACGGGTTTGAGAACTATGTAGACATGACCGAGACACCTCTCTGGTCAATAACCAATAGCGGAACCTGGATGTTCATATTGGCTCCCACATATTCTACGAATATCTTTATCGGTCAAACCGCATAACAATATACGTTGTTCCCTTTGTCATCGGTATGTTACTTGCCCGAGATTCGATCGTCGGTATCTCAATACCTAGTTCAATCTCGTTACCGGCAAGTCTCCTTACTCGTTCTGTAATACATCATCGCGCAACTAACCCATTAGTTGCAATGCTTGCAAGGCTTAAGTGATGTGCATTACCGAGAGGGCCCAGAGATACCTCTCCGACAATCGGAGTGACAAATCCTAATCTCAAAATATGCCAACCCAACAAGTACCTTTGGAGACACCTGTAGAGCACCTTTATAATCACCCAGTTATGTTGTGACGTTTGGTAGCACACAAAGTGTTCCTCCGGTAAACGGGAGTTGCATAATCTCATAGTCATAGGAACATGTATAAGTTATGAAGAAAGTAATAGCAACATACTAAACGATCGGGTGCTAAGCTAAAGGAATGGGTCAAGTCAATCACATCATTCTTCTAATGATGTGATCTCATTAATCAAATGACAACACTTTGTCTATGGTTAGGAAACTTAACCATCTCTGATCAATGAGCTAGTCAAGTAGAGGTATACTAGTGACATACTGTTTGTCTATGTATTCACACATGTATTATGTTTCCTGTTAATACAATTCTAGCATGAATAATTGATACGTCTCCAACGTATCTATAATTTTTGATTGCTCCATGCTATATTATCTACTGTTTTGGACATTATTGGGCTTTATTATCCACTTTTATATTATTTTTGGGACTAACCTATTAACCGGAGGCCCAGCCCAGAATTGTTGTTTTTTGCCTGTTTTAGGGTTTCAAAGAAAAGGAATATCAAACGGAGTCCAAACGGAATGAAACCTTCGGAAACGTGATTTTCTCATCAGATAAGATCCAGGAGACTTGGACCCTCCGTCAAGAAAGCCACGAGGCGGTCACGAGGGTGGAGGGCGCGCCCCCTGCCTCGTGGGCCCCTCGAAGCTCCACCGACATACTTCTTCCTCCTATATATATCCACGTACCCCCAAACGATCAGATACGGAGCCAAAAACCTAATTCCACCGCCGCAACTTTCTGTATCCACGAGATCCCATCTTGGGGCCTGTTCCGGAGCTCCGCCGGAGGGGGCATCGATCACGGAGGGCTTCTACATCATCATCCAAGCCCCTCCGATGAAGTGTGAGTAGTTTATTTCAGACCTACGGGTCCATAGTTAGTAGCTAGATGGCTTCTTCTATCCTTTTGGATCTCAATACAATGTTCTCCCCCTCTCTCGTGGAGATCTATTCGATGTAATCTTCTTTTTGCGGTGTGTTTCTTGAGACCGATGAATTGTGGGTTTATGATCAAGTCTATCTATGAATAATATTTGAATCTTCTCTGAATTTTTTATGTATGATTGGTTATCTTTGCAAGTATCTTCGAATTATCAGTTTGGTTTGGCCTACTAGATTGGTTGTTCTTGCCATGGGAGAAGTGGTTAGCTTTGGGTTCGATCTTGCGGTGTCCTTTCCCAGTGACAGAAAGGGGCAGCAAGGCACGTATTGTATCGTTGCCATCGAGGATAACAAGATGGTTTTTTTATCATATTGCATGAAACTATTCCTCTACATCATGTCATCTTGCTTAAGGCGTTACTCTTTTTTTAACTTAATACTCTAGATGCATGCTGGATAGCGGTCGATGAGTGGAGTAATAGTAGTAGATGCAGAATCGTTTCGGTCTACTTGTCTCAGACATGATGCCTATATACATGATCATACCTAGATATTATCATAACTATGCTCAATTCTTTCAATTGCTCAACAGTAATTTGTTCACCCACCGTAGAATACTTATGCTCTTGAGAGAAGCCACTAGTGAAACCTATGGCCCCCGGGTCTCTTTCTCATCATATCAATCTCCATCACTTTATTATTGCTTTGCTTTTACTTTGCCTTTTACTTTTTACTTTGCATATCTATACCAAAAATACCAAAAAATATATTATTTATCATCTCTATCAGATCTCACTTTCGTAAGTGACCGTGAAGGGATTGACAACCCCTAAGCGCATTGGTTGCGTTGAGCTATTGTTTTTGTGTAGGTACGAGGGACTCGTGCGTAGCCTCCTACTGGATTGATACCTTGGTTCTCAAAAACTGAGGGAAATACTTACGCCACTTTGCTGCATCATCCTCTCCTCTTCGGGGAAATCCAATGCAGTGCTCAAGAGGTAGCAAAAAGAATTTCTGGCGCCGTTGCCGGGGAGTCTGTGCAAAAGTCAACATACCAAGTACCCATCACAATCCCTATCTCCCGCATTACATTATTTGCCATTTTCCTCTCGTTTTCCTCTCCCCCCAATTCACCCTTGCCGTTTTATTCGCCCTCTCTCTCTATCCTCCCTCTCTATTTGTCTTTTTGACCGTTTGCCTTTTGTTTGCTTGTGTGTTAGTTTGCTTGTTCGTCGTGATGGCTCTTCCTAGATTTGGTGATCTTCACCTTAAAAGGTTAGAGGAGATCGAAAACAACGTCAGGAAGTTTATGGTTTTGCAATTTGAGCATAATAATTTCTTTAGAAATGAGCTTAAGGAACAAAAAAGTTTCATGAATTATATGAATAAATAGCTCGATGATATGTCTAAAGAATTTGATGGTATAAGATCCCAAATTGCCCATCTTGAAAAATTAATTGCTGAAATTTCGGATATGCAAGCTACCTTAGTCAATAAGATGGCCGCTAAACCGGATTCCTATGAAAATAATGATGAAGATCTAAAAGTTTTTGATGTGTCCCCTATTAAATCTTTGTTTTGCAATATGAATCTTTATAATGATGGGACTGAATATGATCCACCTTTACCTAGAAGGCGTTCTAAGAATTCGGAATTTGTTGATCTTGATGCTAAATTTGATAAAAGTGGGATTGAAGAAATTAAAACCCTAGATGTTGCTAAAGCCACTATTATGGATTTCAAGGAATTTAATTATGAAAATTGCTCTTTAATTGATTGTATTTCCTTGTTGCAATCCATGCTAAAATCTCCTCACGCTTATAGTCAAAATAAAGCGTTTACTAAACATATCGTTGATGCCTTGATGCAATCTTATGAAGAAAAACTTGAATTGGAAGTTTCTATCCCTAGAAAACTTTATGATGAGTCGGAACCTACTATTAAAATTAAAATTAAAAATTATGAGTTTTATGCTTTGTGTGATTTGGGTGCTAGCGTCTCTACTATTCCCAAAATTTTGTGTGATTTGCTAGATTTCCGTGTTTTTGATGATTGCTCTCTAAACTTGCATCTTGCGGATTCCACTATTAAGAAACCTATGGGAAGAATTAGTTATGTTCTTATTGTTGCAAATAGGAATTATGTGCCTGTAGATTTTATCGTTCTTGATATAGATTGCAATCCTTCTTGCCCTATTATTCTCGGTAGACCTTTCCTTAGAACGGTTGGTGCAATTATTGATATGAAGGAAGGGAATATTAAATTTCAATTTCCATTAAAAAGGGCATGGAATACTTTCCTAGAAAGAAAATAAAATTACCATATGAATCTATCTTGAGAGTCACTTATGGATCGCCTACCAAAGATGGCAATACCTAGATCTATTCTTGCTTGTTATGCCTAGCTAGGGGCGTTAAACGATAGCGCTTGTTGGGAGGCAACCCAATTTTATTTTTATTCCTTGATTTTTGCTCCTGTTTAGTAATAAATAAATTATTTAGCCTCTGTTTTGGTTGTGTTTTTTGTGTTTAATTAGTGTTTGTGCCAAGTAGAACCGTTGGGAAGACTTGGGGAAAGTCTTGTTGAACTTGCTGTAAAAAACAGAAACTTTAGCACTCACAAGAACTGCTGTCATTTTTATTTGGAGAGTGATATTTAGTTAATTATTTTTGCAGATGATTAATAGCTAAATTCCTCACGTCCAGCAATTTATTTTAGAAATTTTGGGGTTCCAGATCTTGCACTAGCTACAGATTACTCCAGACTGTTCTGTTTTTCGTGTGTTGTTTGCTTATTTTGATGAATCTATGACTAGTAAAATAGTTTATAATCCATAGAGAAGTTGGAATACAGTAGGTATAACACCCATATAAATAAAGAATTAGTTCATTACATTACCTTGAAGTGGTCTTTTGTTTTCTTTCGCTAACGGAGCTCACGAGTTTTCTACTTTAAGTTTTGTGTTGTGAAGTTTTCAAGTTTTGGGTAAAGATTTGATGGATTGTGGAACAAGGAGTGGCAAGACCCTAAGCTTGGGGATGCCCATGGCACCCCCAAGATAATTTAAGGACACCTAAAAGGCAAAGCTTGGGGATGCCCCGGAAGGCATCCCCTCTTTCGTCTACTTCTATCGGTAACTTTACTTGGAGCTATATTTTTATTCACCACATGATATGTGTTTTGCTTGGAGCGTCTTTTATGATTTGAGTCTTTGCTTATTAGTCTACCACAATCATCCTTGCTGTACACACCTTTTGAGAGAGCCATACATAATTTGGAATTTGATAGAATACTCTATATGCTTCACTTATATCTTTTGAGTTATATAATTTTCCTCTAGTGCTTCACTTATATCTTTTAGAGCATGGTGGTGGATTTGTTTTATAGAAACTATTGATCTCTCATGCTTCACTTAGATTATTTTGAGAGTCTTAATAGCATGGTAATTTGCTTAATAATAATATGCTTGGTATTCAAGATTTGTAAAACTTTCTTTTGAGTGTGTTGAATACTAAGAAAAAATTGATGCTTGATAATTGTTTTTGAGATATGAGGATGGTGATATTAGAGTCATGCTAGTTGAGTAGTTGTGAATTTGAGAAATGCTTGTGTTAAAGTTTGTGATTCATGTAGCATGCACGTATGGTGAACCGTTATGTGATGAAGTCAGAGCATGATTTATTTATTGATTGTCTTTCTTATGAGTGGCGGTCGGGGACGAGCGATGGTATTTTCCTACCAATCTATCCCCCTAGGAGCATGCGCGTAATACTTTGCTTTCATAACTTCTAGATTTTTGCAATAAGTATATGAGTTCTTTATGACTAATGTTGAGTCCATGGATTATACGCACTTTCCTTCCTTCCACCATTGCTAGCCTCTCTAATACCGCGCACTTTTCGCCAGTATCATATGCCCACCAAATACCTTCCTCAAAACAGCCACCATACCTACCTATCATGGCATTTCCATAGCCATTCCGAGATATATTGCCATGCAACTTTCCACCGTTCCGTTCATTATGACACACTCCATCATTGTCATATTGCTAGCATGATTATATAGTTGACATTGTATTTGTAGCAAAGCCACCATTCATAATTCTTTCATACATGTCACTCTTGATTCATTGCATATCCCAGTACACCGCCGGAGGCATTCATATAGAGTCATATTTTGTTCTAAGTATCGAGTTGTAATTGTTGATTGTAAGAAAAATAAAAGTGTGATGATCATCATTTTTAGAGCATTGTCCCAAGTGAGGAAAGGATGATGGAGACTATGATTCCCCACAAGTCGGAATGAGACTCCAGACGAAAAATAAAAAAAAAATAAAAAAGAGGCCAAAAAAAGAGAAGGCCCAAACAAAAAATGAGAGAAAAAAGAGAGAAGGGACAATGCTACTATCCTTTTACCACACTTGTGCTTCAAAGTAGCACCATGATCTTCATGATAGAGAGTCTCTCATTCTGTCACTTTCATACACTAGTGGGAATTTTTCATTATAGAACTTGGCTTGTATATTCCAATGATGGGCTTCCTCAAAATGCCCTAGGTCTTCATGAGCAAGCAAGTTGGATGCACACCCACTTAGTTTCTTTTGTTGAGCTTTCATATACTTATAGCTCTAGTGCATCCGTTGCATGGCAATCCCTACTCGCTCACATTGATATCTATTGATGGGCATCTCCATAGCCCGTTGATACGCCTAGTTGATGTGAGACTATATTCTCTCTTTTTGTCTTCTCCACAACCACCATTCTATTCCACATATAGTGCTATATCCATGGCTCACACTCATGTATTGCGTGAAGATCGAAAAAGTTTTGAAAATGTCAAAAGTATGAAACAATTGCTTGGCTTGTCATCGGGGTTGTGCATGATTTAAATACTTTGTGTGGTGAAGATAGAGCATAGCCAGACTATATGATTTTGTAGGGATAGCTTTCTTTGGCCATGTTATTTTGAGAATACATAATTGCTTTGTTAGTATGCTTGAAGTATTATTATTTTTATGTCAACATGAACTTTTGTCTTGAATCTTTTGAATCTGAATATTCATACCACAATTAAGAAGATTTACATTGAAATTATGCCAAGTAGCACCCCGCATCAAAAATTCTGTTTTTATCATTTACCTACTCGAGGACGAGCAGGAATTAAGCTTGGGGATGCTTGATACGTCTCCAACGTATCTATAATTTTTGATTGCTCCATGCTATATTATCTACTATTTTGGACATTATTGGGCTTTATTATCCACTTTTATATTATTTTTGGGACTAACCTATTAACCGGAGGCCCAGCCCAGAATTGTTGTTTTTTTGCCTGTTTTAGGGTTTCGAAGAAAAGGAATATCAAACGGAGTCCAAACGGAATGAAACCTCCGGAAACGTGATTTTCTCATCAGATAAGATCCAGGAGACTTGGACCCTCCGTCAAGAAAGCCATGAGGCGGTCACGAGGGTGGAGGGCGCGCCCCCTGCCTCGTGGGCCCCTCGAAGCTCCATCGACGTACTTCTTCCTCCTATATATATCCACGTACCCCCAAACGATCAGATACGGAGCCAAAAACCTAATTCCACCGCCGCAACTTTCTGTATCCACGAGATCCCATCTTGGGGCCTGTTCCGGAGCTCCGCCGGAGGGGGCATCGATCACGGAGGGCTTCTACATCATCATCCAAGCCCCTTCGATGAAGTGTGAGTAGTTTATTTCAGACCTACGGGTCCATAGTTAGTAGCTAGATGGCTTCTTCTCTCTTTTTGGATATCAATACAATGTTCTCCCCCTCTCTCGTGGAGATCTATTCGATGTAATCTTCTTTTTGCGGTGTGTTTGTTGAGACCGATGAATTGTGGGTTTATGATCAAGTCTATCTATGAATAATATTTGAATCTTCTCTGATTTTTTTATGTATGATTGGTTATCTTTGCAAGTCTCTTCGAATTACCAGTTTGGTTTGGCCTACTAGATTGGTTGTTCTTGCCATGGGAGAAGTGCTTAGATTTGGGTTCAATCTTGCGGTGTCCTTTCCCAGTGACAGAAGGGGCAGCAAGGCGCGTATTGTATCGTTGCCATCGAGGATAACAAGATGAGGTTTTATCATATTGCATGAAACTATCCCTCTACATCATGTCATCTTGCTTAGTGCGTTACTCTGTTTTTAACTTAATACTTTAGATGCATGCTAGATAGCGGTCGATGAGTTGAATAATAGTAGTAGATGCAGAATCGTTTCGGTCTACTTGTCTCGGACGTGATGCCTATATATATGATCATACCTGGATATTCTCATAACTATGCTCAATTCTGTCAATTGTTCAACAGTAATTTGTTCACCCACCGTAGAATACTTATCTATACCAATATAAAAAGACCTAAATGGGCAGATCCAAACCATCTCGACCATCAAATCATGTTATCTAGCGGTTCAAATCGCTTCAATGTTGAGCACCAAACACGTTTAACGCTCTAATTACCCACCACTGCCATTGGTTATAAACACGTTTTGACTCAACGCTATCCCTTGAAATCTGTCATGTAATTAATATCCTACCATTCCCGTGAAAATGTAATTGATATCTTACCAAATACCAACGTGCAACAGATATATCTTACCTAATATAACGTGCAACTAATATCCTACCTAATATAAACATGCATTGCGCGTACATCATTACTAGTGCTCTTGAGAGAAGCCACTAGTGAAACTATGGCCCCCGGGTCTCTTTCTCATCATATCAATCTCCATCACTTTATTATCGCTTTGCTTTTACTTTGCCTTTTACTTTTTACTTTGCATCTCTATACCAAAAATACCAAAAAAATATTATTTATCATCTCTATCAGATCTCACTTTTGTAAGTGATCGTGAAGGGATTGACAACCCGAAGTGTGTTGGTTGCGTTGAGCTATTGTTTTTGTGTAGGTACGAGGGACTCGTGCGTATCCTCCTACTGGATTGATACCTTGGTTCTCAAAAACTGAGGAAAATACTTACGCTACTTTGCTGCATCATCCTCTCCTCTTCGGGGAAATCCAACGCAGTGCTCAAGAGGTAGCAATAATAAACATTTATCATGATATAAGGAAATAAATAATAACTTTATTATTGCCTCTAGGGCATATTTCCTTCACCACCTTTCCTGGGGAGGAGGAAACGTTTTATGCGCGCCCGCGGGGGCGGGGGGGGGGGGGGGGGGGGGGGGGGGGGGGGGGGTTACGGGAGAGCGAGCTTTGACCCTGAATCCTCATCGAAGCGACACTAGTTTGAAACAGACCTGCATGTGGGTACCTGTCTTGATGGCCCGAGCCTGAGAGCCCAACATTTGGGCGAGGCGCGAGCTCATATTTTCCACCCAAAGTTGAGACCAAAATCTAGAACAAAGTGAGAATAAAGTTAAAATAACTATTTGAATTAAAAATTAGGTATAATAGTGTATTTAATACGAGAGGGGCATTTTGGCTCCCTGGCTAAGATGTGCCCGGGAGTGAATAAAAAAATTGTTAAAAATACTAAATAAATTTAAAAAAAATCCATTTTTTCTGGAGAAAGATGACTGAGTGCATGATGTCCATGCCAAATTTCAGAGTATTTGATTGTCTGAGTAGCTCTCAGCAAAAAAGACAAATTTAGGGTCTGTGAAAAAGTTTACTGTTTGTGCACTGTTTGGATCTGATTTTGTTTTTTCTGAGAGTTACTCAAATGTCCAAACTCTTTGAAATTTGGCATGCACCTCACGCACTAAAATATCTTCCACTAAAAAAAGATTATTTAAATTCTTTCTAGTATTTATTTTGAATTAACTATTCACCTGGTGCAGATAGCTCGAACTCAAAATTGGATATTCGATTTAATACCCTAATAAGAATAATTATTTTAGAGGGAGAGTATACTGATCACATGTTTTGGGTTGGGCCAGACTTAGGGATTTTCGCTTCGGGAATTTTCAAACTCAGGCCGAAACTCGGTTCCCGCCAATCCTTATTCAGCGCCTATACGCAAACCCATATAAGGCACGGACAAGAAGCTCCTCGGTTTTAGGAAGCTTCCATATGGTTTTTTATTTTTTTTTGGTGTTGGTTTTCTGCATTGGTTTTGTTTGATTTTATTTGTTTTTTCCTTTTTTCAAATTCTTGAAATTTTACCAAATCCACGAATTTTTACACTTTTCTGAAAACTTTCTCCTTAAATTAATGAAATTTTTCCTTCAAATACGTTTTCCCAAATCCATGAACATTTTTAAAAAAATATGTGAACTCAAAACCATGAACCTTTATCAAATCCGCGGATCACGCATTTTTTTAATTCACACACTTTTTGAAATTCATGAACTTTTTTAAAAGGTCAAGGTCAATGGCCAACTATTTTTTGAAATTTATGATTTTTTAGATTCATACTTTCCAAAGTCAATGATTAACCGGTCAATCGGTCAACCAGTGTCTATTCCAACAAAAAAAACAATGTCGTTTTTCTAAAACTTTAGGGCGTCATGCTATGTGAAAGTGGACAGATTTGGCCTTTTCCAAAACTTTAGCACGAAATGGACTGGATCCAAAAAAAATCACAAAATGGCTCATTCACATGGCGCCCGAGCTGAGGCGTCATGCTAGATAGCATGTTACCTTGTGTTGGGGCGTCATGCTAGCAGTAACTGAAAATGTTCTTGGATCCGGTTCAATTTATGCTAAAGTTTAAGACAAGGATCAGATTTGTCCATATTTACTACCAGATTGAGTGAGCGCACTCTTGCTGGGCCGGCCCACGGTAACGGGGCGTGAGCGCCAGCTCGCTAACCAGAGCCATAAGTGCTGACTAGAGCTCTCCCGGCCCCCACCCATGGAGTGAAGTGTGATCAATCAGATGTTTATTACTCCCTCCGTTTATTTTTGTAGGTTGTTTCAGACAAGTGAAATTAAGTTGTTTTACACATTATCTGAAACATCTACAAAGATTTATAAAAATGAACAGAAAGAATAGTCTGAAAGTGGTTTAGTACTAAACAAAACACACCCAGTTTGGGGGGCCATGCATCCTGCATTCCTGCTTGGGCAACGGGTCTATGCGAGCAAGCGAGCGAGCAAATGATTGTGACAGGTGCATGGGCCACCGGCGCTGCTGCAGATCAGACCGTGCCGCATGGACCAGCCAGGCCGAGCTCGACTCCCGGGATTCGCGCGGCGCTTCGACCCAACCCAGGTGAGCTCGCTAGTCAGTCAGAGCCCCCATCAGTACTCTACAGTCTTACCCACTACTCCTTCTGTTTTAAAATATAGTGTTTTCTTTGTTCCCGTGCTTCAACTTTAACTATAAATTTAATCAGCGAGACCGACTGCAGCGCGAGCAAAAGTTATACCAGTGAATTTGTATTAAAAAAAGTTTTCAATTATATAAATTTTTTTTCTCCTGCCGCAGTCGATCTCATTCGTTAAATTTACGATCAAACTTGGATCTCAGAAAGCGCAGACACACTATATTTTGAAATGAAGGGAGTACCTCTGCTAATTAATTAAGCACCCTCGTCAAGACTCCCATTGACTATCTTAATAGTAGGTACTCTTTTTAAGAAAAGGAAGATGACCCTAGTCTCTACTGAAAGATTTAGGAATACTTATTACACTTGGGCTTTTTCATTGCATGTCAATATATAGACAGAATTACAATCCTAATCATAAATGAAAGATCACAATAATATCGATACTCCTCGATTTAGGGGATTAGGAGATATGTCACAATACGTGACATATTATTATCGTAACATATTAGTCTAACACTCCCCCGCGGTCACAACGGGAGGAGAGTGGACGTTGAGACTGGACCGAAAATCTAGAAACAACGGCGACGGGAGTCCCTTCATCAAGATGTCGGCGAACTGGCGTGACGAGGGAACATGAAGCACACGGACCTGACCCATGGCAACACGACCGCAAACAAGGTGGGGATCGATCTCGATGTGTTTGGTACGCTGATGTTGTACTGGGTTCGTGGACATGTAGACGGCGCTGACGTTGTCGCAGAAGACGATCGTCACAAGAGGAGATGGTCGATGAAGCTCCTGGAGAAGTTGCCGAAGCCAACTCGCCTCAGCCACGGCGCGGTACTCGGCTTCAGCGCTCGAGCGCGAGACCGTGTGTTGCCGCTTGGAGGACCAAGAGACGAGGTTATCTCCGAAGTAAACACAGAAGCCCGACGTTGAGCGCCGAGTGTCAGGGCAGCCAGCCCAGTTGGCGTCGGTGTAGGCAATCATGGAGTCTGGTGAAGTCGAGTAGAGCTGAAGACCATAAGAAAGCATGCCCTTGACGTAGCGCAAGATGCGCTTGATGGCCGCGAGGTGCTGCTCACGCGGGTCGTGCATATGAAGGCAAACCTGATGAACGACATACACGATGTTGAAGAAGGTCATCCACTTGGGGAAGACGACGCTCTTGAACTCGAGGACGATGGGGACGAGGGAGCAGACATTGGGAATCGCGGTGGCCTGCGCCCAAAGGGCGGCGTTGGGGTGAGGTGCAGGCGGTTCGGAGGTGGCCGGCGCCATGGGAGGGAGCGGAGGGAGGTGGCCGGCGGCGCTAGGGTTGGAGGGAGCGGAAGCGAGAGGATTCTTAGGCTGATACCATAAAAGATTTAGGAATACTTGCCACACTTGGGCTTTTCCATTGCATGTCAATATATAGACAGAATTACAATCCTAACCATAAATGGGAGATCGCAATAATATCGATACTCCTCAATTTCGGGAATTAGGAGATATGTCATGATACGTGACATATTAGTCTAACATCTACCTTTGGGAGATGCATGCAGTCACTTTATTAATTATTCACAAAAACCTCACGAAGTAATACATCAATATGTGCGAAGCCATCATTTTGACAACATCTGCCGCTACTACATTGATGAAGGAATGCAGAAAGTGTGAGTCGTATACCCAGACTTCTCACCTAGCTTAACATCTAAAGCCGGAGGCCTCGACCAAGCCACATGCCGGGTCTAGGGCATCAACCGGTCCGACACACTCATAGATCGTCGCCGCCGTGTTCCATCAATCCATCTTCAGAGCAGGTACTGATGCATCAACCTTGCCAGGCCTGCGGTTGACACCCCCACGACGCCAGACAGCACCTCCTCCGTGCGCGCATTCATCATCGCGCATCCATCGACGAGACTTTGTTGCGTCTCGCCGCCGAGACTCCATGACGCCGATGCATCACAAGGAACACCGCTCCACTGCAGATGCCATCCACCGGTCCCTCGAGACTATGCACACCTCCAAGAATGACGCACTCAAGAGGGGTACGACACATGAGCGCCGTCGTCATCCGATCTACTGATCTAGGGTACCACAACCCCCTACTTTCGAAATATCAAGTACTCCCTCCATTTCCTTATACAAGGTCACAAACTCATATTACAGGTATCAAGGTAAAATTTAATGACTGATTTGCAAGGCAACTTTTCTTTTCGTTAACCAGGATAATTAATACAAGGCATGCATGCAAGGAAGAAATGAGAAGGAAGTAGCTCTGTATCATTATGACTACATGCATAATTTTTTTAAACAAATTGCTAGTATGAGAAAACATCATTATTTTTTGTCTCGATTACTGTTAGTTGTCTTGTATAGATGCAAAATATATTTTTCATAGTGCCCTTATATAAGGGAAGGGAGGAAGTACATGTCGATCATCGCTGCTAAACAATGAGTAATGCACACTGATCCAAATTATTTGTTCTTAATACATAATCGAAACATAATGAAAACATAAAAATTGTTCTAGTGCATAACTAAAACAATAAAAGCAAAGTTTACTTATTTCCTGCGTGGATCCACATATGGTCCACAAGATCATTCGGAATTTAGAAGTTGCATATGCACCCGTCGATCTTGCAGTTGTCGATGCATCTTTAGAAATTGGCAATATGTTCTGCCTCTTGTTTCAGGAGGCGGACCAGAACACCTAGCTTCTGAAAATCATGTGTGCGAGCTGCCCCTTCACTGTCATCCTCGAGAATCATGTTGTGTAAGATTAAGCAACATGTCATGAGCTAGCAAAGTGTCTCCACTTTCCACGTCATTGCAGCTCCACGAACCACACCCCAACGAGTTTGGAGCACTCTGAATGCCATATCCACATCCTCCCTAACTGCTTCTTGCATTGTTGTAAAGTAGCTTTGTTTGTTTCCATGGGGATCAGATGTGGTCTTCACAAACACCGCCCATTGAGGATAGATACCATCCACAAGGTAGTACCCCATGTTGTAATTGTGCATGACGGTGTAGTTGCACGGCGAAGCTTCCCCATCACAAAGTCTCTTGAACAAAGGAGATCGTTGGAGAATATTGTTGTCATTGTTAGAACCGGGCATGCCAATGCAAGCATGCCAAATCCACAAGTCGTTCGATGTCAGTACTTCAAGTATGATGATGGCTTCTTTGACATGACCTTGATATTGCCCACATAAACCTTTTGGGAAGTTTTTCCATTGCTAGTGCATGCAATCAACTGAATCCAACATATCTAGGAATCCTCTTGATGCTCCAATTGCCAACAATTTTTCTGTGTCCTCCGTAGTTGGCTCTCCCAGGTACTCTGGTCCCAACATCTTCACCATAGTGCGTGCAAATTGCACCATGGTGCAAAGGACCGTGGTCTCTTCCATCCGAATTTCAGTATCAATTGCATCTGATACCTTACCGTAAGCAAGCATACTGAGAGCAGTTGTGCATTTCTACAAATGAGAGAAATAAAGTTTTCCTCAACAATCCTTCCTCAGCTTGAAGTTGTCATCAGCCTTCTCCACGGCAGCCACTACGCGTAAGAACAAATCTCTGCTCATCTAGAAGTGATGTCATAAGAAACCTTCATGGTATGTTGGGTCCATTGTGAAATAGCCAGTGTACAGAAACTGTGCACCAGCAATCGTATGTCGGGGAATAACTCTCCGGCCCTTTATGCAACCCATGAAGTTCAGTACGTCCTCCTCTGACTTCTCCATTTCCTCTTGGATCATCATCATTTCAGCATCTTCGTTGTCCGAATTGAACGAATATATGAGCTCGTCGTATATGAATTCGTTAACACCATGTTTTCATAGCCATCATTCCATCGACGAATCCATCAGTGACCTAGAAATGACCAAAAGAATTAAAAAATAGCTCAAATATTTCATTGAACACATAGAGCGTGAGGTGTATATCCCGGGGAGTTGGACGTACCAGGACGGTGCCTTGACCTATTGCGGCACGGTCGGCGGCGGTGTGGGTCGGGTCCTCCGGTGGCGAAGCCGCGTGTTGGGGACAATGATAGAGCAACGATGACGACGAAACTACGGTGGAGGTTGTGCTGACAAAGGAGAAAAGAGAAGAGGAACAGGGATGGTCACGCAAGTAAGGGGCGTCTTCAAACAAATTGGCGTGGGCCCTTGCAGCCAGTCCTAACGTTACAACTACTTAATTGTCTTATAGAGTGTGGACTCACGCTGGATATTAATGAATTTTATGTTTAAATTATGCACTATGAATAAATATTTTAACTATGTATTTTTACACATGAATGAAGTTTATTATGCAATATTCATTGTATGTATACTTCTATCATGAAATATCGGCAAGTGACGATGTCCTGCACTAGGGGGTACTAACCTAGTTGTCCCATGCTCCTCGAGTTGGGCTGATGGACCCTCATTCTTCTCAAGAACTCTGGAAGCTGCACGACGGGGCGTGATCAGGATTGCATCTGCCAAAGGCTTGACGTATACTCCAAAACTTCTCCTGCCGCCTCGACACCAAGATACCGACCTTATAACCCTAGATGCCATATCTGGCGTGTATATAAGCCATAGGGTTTAGCCCATGGAAGGGGCATTAACACAATCTCATTCACTTAGCCCTAGAGTTAGAACACATATTACGATCTTGAGGTAGATCAACTCAGTATTCGATACATTCATATCAATATAAACAAGAGCAGAACGCAGGGTTTTACCTCCATAGAGAGGCCCCGAACCTGGATAAATATCGTCTCCTTGTTCCTGTTACCATCTGTCTGAGATCAACAGCTCGGGACCCCCTATCCCGAGGTCTGCCGATTTTCACACTGATAGCGAGCACATTTACATGAATTTGAGGTATCAAAAGTGAGAGTTATGGGTGCAAAAGAGGATGTTTAAGAGGTCGGATGCCATTGCCCGTGGACACGTGTGAACACGCCTATAGATATTTAAGGGTGCAACTATGATGTCGTAACGGCACCTGCCTTTGAGTGTGTGACATGTGGGCCAGCCACCTATTGGGCTCACATCTCATGCAACCAAAGGCACCTGAAGACACTGAAGCTTAGTATGATGTTTGGAGATCTACAACTGGAGTCCTCAAATCCGCTCAAACGCCGGGACGGGCTGCCTAAACGAAAAAACGCCACCTAACCGGTCATTCCATTTTCGGCCCAAACGTCTGGGCACGCCTATATTCAACCCAAATTTAAAGCGGATGTGGGATGTCCGGACACACCAGCCATGTCAGACTGGCCGCTAGGGCCTGCGCCAATTTGTCCATATCTCCGCCCCTCCTTCCCGGTCAATGTCACCGCCACCGAACGCCGCCCCGTTGTCGTTACTTGTAGGCCATCGATTGATTCATTGTGGAATGATGGCTACGAGAGCACATATGCAATGGACAAAATGATCTAACTTAAAAAAAAGTAGGGCCATCAATTATACAATTTGAGAAGGGTATGAAATATCACTATGAATCTTCTCTATTCGTGACAGTTCATATCCTTCGCAAAGCAAGGATGACCATACTCATAGCGAAAAAGAAGCTTACCGTTTTTGGACGACGCGACTATTTGAACCGGTCGGGTCGCTCCTCGCGCAGCGTGGTAGAACTAAAAAGAAAACAACTCCACCGGCCCAACACCGGATGTACGTCCACAATTAAAATCTTAAGTACTAACAAGTCGTATTTGCGTGCACTGAATTGTGTTTAACCTAAATGATCCACGTGCATAGGTGCATGCCTTTGGTGTTTTAAAAAGATTTGTGGTTGCAAATGATAAAAAATAAGGCACGCTCAATCATTGTCGGCGGACACGTCCGCAAACTGTAGAGGACCGAATTTGCTCCGTCCAATTGAAGATGCTCCTAGTAGTTAATCTCCGTTACAAACTCACCTTATCTGATTGTGTTTTGAAGACTGCCATTCTGATTTATTTTTCCTACATTCGGAACGCAAGCACATGTCAGTAGCAGTGCACGGCTGACAAGCCAGAGCCACATAAAATACCACTGGCAAGTCAAGGAATACGTACGTACTACAATGTCCCTACGTACAGCGGCTAGCTGATTGACGACGTGTGAGCCGACGTAGCATCAACCCTACACCATAGCCTAGGGGTACACGAGATGACATGATAGGCTGCCAAGCTTTAAGTCCCATCCTCCTCACTGTTCGATAAGATTCTTTGACCATTATCTGCTCAAAAGATATCGCTAGTAAACTATGGGCAAGAACGGCTTGGTTTTCTGGTCTATGAGTTTACATCTACGTACAGCTTTTAGCTGACAAACTTCTTTTCCAAAATAGTTTAGCTGATAAACTAGTTCAATGAAAACTCTGCCTTTTTCTAAACAGCTCGGCACCGTATCAGATAAACCTGCTAGTGGTTTGTGATTTTGACATGTTTTTTTGTAAAATGTGACATGTTCTTATTGTGTTCAGCATAATTGCCTCTGTTTGTCCGGACTCTGGAGTCTCAATCTCTCAACTCCAAGTATTCTCGTCTTTGCTCAGCCATCATCGCCGATTGGGGTGGATCACGTGCCCGTGCCTGCACAGCATGAACTGAACATTTTTCTGAGTGACATGAACTGAACGTTGCTAACTCTAGTAGCCCATCTTTTGACATCGACTTGACAGGACGAGCAGAAAACACGGGCTCCTCCTCTTCTCTCTCACCCTTTCTCTCCCAGAGTCCGAGGGTGCTGTGGAGCTACTCCTCTAGCTCGGTCTCGAATGATTACAGAGTGCAAATATTTTGTACGTACTAACTTTTTGGGATTTTACTAAGGCTTTTAAAATCTCAGTAAATCGTTTACTAGCCGTGTCAGCCCATGGTCCAAGTTTGCATATCGTGAGAAAATCTTTGGTTCATAGAATAGGATTATCATAGGAATAGGAATTTTGTAGGAAATGAGATGAAATGTATCTCAAATTTTATGAGTAGGAATAGGAAACAATATGTCATTTGCTTGACACCAAAGGAATTTTTCCATTGAGTCTGGGCTCATTTTTATTTTCCTATAAAATGTGAAGGATAGGAACCAATCCTATGTAGGAATAGGAATATATTCATATGAACCAAAGGACTCTAAAGGAAAAAATCGTATAAAAATCCTATCCTCTAAAATTCCTATGAAATTCCTTCAAACCAAAGGGGGCCTAAATGTTTAGTTTGCATATAGTATTTACTAAATATCACAGTAACTTTTTCACTATAATGTTATGTGCATAGCTAACTAATGCACATATACCCATAAGGATGTAGTGAACTGTATATTCTTGGCGGGGATACGCTTGACTCTACAATATTGTTTCATCAACATCATGTGTCTGCACTATATTTCGTTCACGTGCTTGAACTGGACTTTTTCATGGTGTTTTTTCAACTATCAATTGTCATGTGTTTTAATTGCAATTTTTGAGGTAATTACACAAACACCAACTGTTGTTGTTCATTTTGCAGAGAACACCTATTGGTGTAATCTGTTGCAGCTAAGTCTAATCCGGCATTTAGGTCGGTTTACAAGATTTCTAACAGGTGATCTCGTTGGTAAGTGCATGGGTGGCAAAAAAAAAACGCTCACATCAGCATGCCAACCAAATAATGTTTGGTCCTATTATGCTGAAATGTTCCTAGATTAGCATTAAGTATAGTATGATTTACTGTTCTTTTTTTACTGAAAATGTTAAACTAAAAACGAGCTAACTAACATTCCCATGCTAATCTGGTCGATTGATGGCCAGTTTTCTCTGTCATGTGTGCACTTACAAGTGGGGTCCACCTGTAACAAATCAAATCAACATATCTAACGCTGGATTATACCTAGCTGCAACTGATTACACTAATATGTGGTGTTTTGTACAACAAACCCATAGGCATGGAGTCGGTGTTTTGTGCAAAATCAGCACCGACAGTTAGTGGTTTATGCAATTTCCTCTACAATTTTCAACTGCATGACATGTTGCAACAACTCCACATGTTTGAATGACACTATGGTTTAACTACATCTTTGCGTCGTTACTGCAATGTGTGTGAGTTACGAAAGTAGTGACCACTCTTTTATTACCAAATAATCATGTGTTCATATGAATTTTATCTAGTTCATTAAAGCAACACATGCAAATATGTAAATGACAACAACGGTTTAATGTAAATCAAATATCAGTTGATGTACAATTGAGGAAAGACAACATCAAGATCATTGGTAGTCTAGATTCCATAAAGAGTCCCAAACTATATCACAGGGAGGAAGTACTGAAGGCAATACATTTTTACTTTGGCATTCTCTAGGTTGTAGATCTGACGGCTCATTAGTTTTATGGCCAGCAATTACACTTTGAAGTGCAATTTATCCTATGTTTTTTCATGTACTTTTTTTGCATTAGCTTAGTTTAGGCTTTTCAATGCATTGTAAGAACTGTGAAATTTCCGATCATAGTTATTTTTTACTAGAAACCATTTGGATCGCATAAATGATGCTAGCACATTTATACAAATTGCTTTCGCATGTCCTCAGTTTGATAGAAACTTCAAGGTTCGTTCCGGTTCTCTTCTTCTTCTCTAGGGCGTCTTTGCTCCAAGGGTTTCAAATATAATTTTGGAGGATTCTAACTATTAGGTACGTGTGGGTATATGGTACACAGGATTGCAGACCTTATAAATATGTATTTAGGTTTTATTTTTGATTGATTTTATAGGAGAATTTCCACCCACGGCTCCTGGAAAATCTTGCGAACCGAAGAGTCCTAGTTCACACATGGTTCCATGCATATTTTGTGAGGCTGATTGATTTGATGCCAGCATTTGACATGATTATGGCGTGACTTTTTCGATACGACATGCTTCTTGTTTCTCTTTGATTATTGTGTTACTTTTTTCGTTCGTATAACCATTTGGCTAAGTCCTCATTTGTTTTACAGAAATTTTGTAGGAATTCTATCTATGTAACTTATATAATTTTGAGCCATTTGATTTGTAGGAATGAATTTCTATTACTATATAAGTTTGGTTTCTTCCTTCATATTTTCAAAGGGAAAAAACATTAGCTAAGATAAAATGAAAAATCCTATCCTATGAGTTAACTGACATATTTTTTATTATAGAAATTGAGATACATGTCATCTTATTTCCTATTCTTATAATATTTCTATGCTATGAACCAATAGGCCTAAGTTCAATATTGAGTAGATGTGCTATTAAATGTAATAAAAATCACATGATATACTACTAGGTCATAGTACAAGAGGAGGAGAGGGACGGGGCAGCCGCAGACGCAGTAGCGGCATGCAGCTTTTCCAAGAATCTTTCCATCCTGGTGAAAAGGAGGACTATTGCTCCACACATGCAAGGACCAACCCGGGCCAGGGACTAGACGTGGATAGGCGACAGGCCGGGCACACACCGCAACTGTAACCTGCTGGAACTTCTCTCCCTGTACAGTCCCATTATGTGAGTGACCCCTGCCACTGCTGGCAGATGAAACAAGTCACCACTCTGACTGCCCCTGCGCTGCATGCCCTCCTTCAATCAGACCAAACGAAACCTCAAAGAATCCATCCACGTGTTCAGGGAAAAACAGTTGCCCGGAAAACGTTTTAGTTTCAGTTGATTCTGTCTTGATCGTTAAATTAAATCCCTCCTATGAATGAATATTGTTCATCTTCCTCCTCCTCCGGTGGTTACCGTTCTTCTTCACCGCCCATCAGCCGCCTGCCGCCACCATCCACGGCCGGTGCCACCACCTTCTTTGTGTCGCCGCCGTTTGGACCTGCCCCCTATGCCCCGTCACAGTCTTCATCGTCAACTTTCCCGTCACCATCCCACACCACGAATCCACCAAAGCTCTGCCTGGCCCTGCTGATACCATCTGCATTGTCGTCGGCTTTGACTCGCTCCTAGAGAGGCTTCATCGAGAATGTCGTGGTTCTCGTCTAACCCTCGGATGCTTTGTAGAAAACATCCGACACGACAGAAATAACAAAAGCAACTCTAGCGGAGCCATCATATGAACAACCTCTATGGTGCATAAGAAGCACACTCCATATAAATATGAAGACTGCAAGGCAAAGCGCAAACATAAAGTTATCATAACGTGGCCTTCATAGTTTTGTTACATGTTGGTCCTGCTTGTCATTGACTATGACTTTCATTCCCCAATTCCCTGTCTAGAGCTCAAATCTACTAGTCCCTCACACGCGCATACCACGACTCACGCACACAAAGCACAAACTCTAGCACAACACACGCATACATTAATCACAGATGCCTACTTGCATAGGAATGCATCACACATCTCACACGCGTGCACGCATCTTGCTTGGCCGCCGAGTCATGATTTTTTCCCACCTAATGACAAAAATCATTGTAATCATTTTCAGGGACACATCAAGGATGTGAAATCCTTATGTGTCGAACAAAATGGCTAGTGTAAATTTCAACGACGTTTTCACGGCGGTCCTGCTCCTCCTTCGAGAATATCACCCAATCTATTGGCGGTGATAGTGGAGGCCGTGGGCAGTAAGAAGGGAAGTGTAGGTTCTGTGCGACGAGAAGGAACATATAGATTGTGGGCGGCGAGAAGGAAAATGAAGGTTGTGAGTCTTTCCATAGCCGCGAGGGGCGGACAACAAAAGAAGTGACGATAAACTGCCACGGGCCAGTGCGGGGGGCGAGGAAAGAGCGGCTCTGTCCGTAAATTATGTGACTCGGGGTCGTATGACGACTCTACTAGCTATAGAGTGGTATTATCGGCCAAAATTAACATATCAATTGTTATTATGATTTGTGAACCAACTTGTGATCGGATAGTTAGAAGGGCAGTGGTATCCCTAGCCCATCAGAGTTCAAGTCATACATTTGACATTAATGCTCGCATTTTTCTGAAGAGAGATGCTAGACTTACGACAAGATTAGACTTACGGGATCACGTGTAGAGTTATGGTTGAAGAAGATTAAGGAGAAAAGGTCCCATCAGCTACAATTAGGGGTGGTTGGTTGGTGAGAGAGGAGTCTGTAAAATCAATTTGTAAAAGTTTTTCGTAAGTGTAGCATTTTTGTTTTGAATGTATTTCAGGCCTTCCGGAGAGGAGACTTCTCCGTCGACTATGAATGCGTCTATGGTGACTTCATCAATTTTAAGATGATTTGCCGACTCAGTTTTTCGAAATTTCTCATAAAAATAGGGTGTGCGTGCGTGTGTTCATGAGGATGTTTATATGTGCATATGTATGAGCGTTTTGCTTATATACTATGTTAAAAAAAAGGTTACTATGATTTGCTAAAGTTGCTGTGAGAGTAGCGGTAGAAAAAAGATAGAGGGTGGTGCACGTAGTATTTGCATGTGGCACGTACGGATCCGTCTAAGATTCTATATCCTTGGCCGCGGCGTGAGATTGCGTCGTGTCGAAACAGCGGCAACGGCAACAGCGACGCAAGAAAGACAGCTTCATCTTTACTCATGATTTGACATGGGAACAAAGCCAATCCCTTCCCACCAGCCACACACACACTCGCTCATCATTCATTCACCTTCCGGCCTCCTCCTCCTCCTTTCTTCCTCCGTCCGTCCACCCCCAAGTTTCGTCCTCCACCACTACTTCTCTTCTTTTCAGCAGAGTTCATCCCATCTCCTTCCTAGTTAGGGTTTCTTGGCCTTGTCGTCTGTTCTTGATTTGTCGATTCTCTGCGCAAATTATGGAGAGGTTCCCTAATCTTGGGGGAGGAGGAGGGAGCGGCAGTAGCAGCAGCAGTGCGTCCATGGCCTCCTTCTTGCAGCTCCCGCCGCCCTCCGCGTCGTCGCCCTCGCCGGAGCTGGCCGGCGAGCAGCACGGCTCGCGGCTCGCGTTGCAGCAGCTCCTGGCCGTCCCGCCGCCGTCGGCGCAGCAGCAGCAGCGCAGGGAGATCTCGCCGGCGGACGCCGCGACCATCAAGGCCAAGATCATGGCGCACCCGCTCTACTCGCCGCTCCTCGCCTCCTACCTGGACTGCCAGAAGGCATCGCCCAAACCATGCAGATTTAGTTAGTTAGGTCACACAGGATGTGTGCACCTGCACCATGTGCTGAAGCTGAGCGCGCGATTTGCTTTCTCTTATAGGTCGGCGCCCCGCCGGAGGTGCTGGAGAGGCTCTCGGCCGTGGCGGCGAAGCTGGACGCCGGGCATGGCCGGGGGAAGCACGAGTCCCCGCGCCCCGACCCGGAGCTCGACCAGTTCATGGTATATGTTCCTCGATACATACGATGGACCAAGCTCGTCGCGTGATGCCATGTGATGCTTTCCTGTACCTGTACTGATTCCGAGCTCACCGGCCGGCGTGCAGGAGGCCTACTGCAACATGCTGGCGAAGTACAGGGAGGAGCTGGCGCGGCCGATCCAGGAGGCCACGGAGTTCTTCAAGAGCGTCGAGACGCAGCTCGATTCCATCACATTCACAGGTATACTCAGATTTCAGCAGCAATATTTATGCGCCTGGTGGCAGCTGGTGCTTCCGAGATGAGAAGATTCTTGGCTTGCCGCATTGGGAAATGTCCGGTTTGTGCGACGGAATGGAGCCAACTTTTTTCCTCTTTGGATCCATGCTGTCGTTCCCTGCCACTGCCACGATAACCTTTGCCCCTTTGTTTATTTAGGGAGGGGATAAGGGCATGCATTAGACCACAAGTTCACTAATTATAATAACACCGGCATCTTAGCGGAGTACGTACACATCAGCAGTATGTGAGTATTAAATTAGCATCCGTAGTAATATGCATCACGAGCCCACAGGGAGCTCGTGGTTCCAATCTCCGCCTCTCGTTATTGATACCTTCGGCTCTCAGTTTATAATTAATCAAGATTGGAAGTAACACACTGTCTTCAACCATTAGAGTTCATCTTTGGTTCAGCAGAGGCAATTCATAGGCGAACAAGAGGCATGTGGCTTAGCCTCGCTCGTAGGGCTACAAAGTCGATTGTTTCGGCAGTTTAATCATCTATGTCTATGTGGTTTAACACGTACTGTTTAATCAGCTAGCACGAAGGAATTACATCAAGGTAGCTGGTGTTCAGCACACATAGAGATTATAAATCGGATACTAGTACTAACAACCGGCCTTGTTATTCGGTGGAAGCAGTAGTGATTTAATTGGGATGCAGAACACAGGGTACTAGTAGCTGATTCGACGCGCGTGTACGTATGCGGCGGTGGATGAGCGGTGGGCCTGTAGCACTTCTGTGCCTCCGCGAGTATTAGGGTGCCAATAAATCGCCGCACTGTACTAGAGCGACGCCTACTGTTACTACACTGTGCACCCTGTCTCTTTGTCCAGTCGGAGTGAGTGGGAGGGAGGGACGCCTAGCCTGAATTATTTTGTGGAAACAAATATTAGCAAGGACTTCAAAATGTTTTGCTTGTGAGGTGTTCCTGGTTCCGGCCATGCAAAGTCTATCCTCTGAACATGCAGCTGTCTGTTGTCCTATTGGTGAAGAGACATTCTTGTTTGCACAAGTATTTCACCGCTGCATTTTTTTCTTTTGCTGAAGGAATGAAAACTGACTAGTTTCTTGTTTAATAATGCCCTCGATGTTGCACAGAACACAAAATCACCTCTTCAGATCAGGTCAAGATGTTAATCGTTATGCAATGCTACTTGTTTTTTAGGGACTTCACCATTAAGAGGCCTCTTATGTGGGAGCTTTTTTTTTGCATCGAAGTGGGAGCATTCGTAATTTCATATACACTAAGAGGCCTCTTATTTCTTCGATTTAATTTTGATCGTAGCCATGGAGCATTGTTAATTGGTTTAAGGATTTTGTGTCTTTTGTTTATATATAATCACCCTTTTGTGACCCAAGTTATTCGATGTGTGGTTCCTACATTACATTGTTGAAACATATACATGCTTTGGACTTAGCATGATGGGTTCCTTTGCTGGACCTTAAGAAACTTTTGCATCTTTTGAACAAAGGTTTTTTGGGTGGAAAACTTGTAGTGTTAGATGTACATATGGCAATACTTCATTTTTCCTACACATAATGATATTCAGCACCTCGGTACGTATGAACCTTATTTTTTTAATATTTAGCAAAAGAAATCATATTTCCAAGTTTAGAAAACTATGAAAATTTCGTGTTAGTTAACAATGGGTAGACACTTGCCATTTTGAATTATTGGTAAAAAATGATTATTCGTGAGCTGTGAAAAAACACAATTTGAGGTATGGAACAATTTGCTATAGTGAAAATTATGTAACTTGTGATGCAGAAATCTATTTTGTGATTTTCACACAGGCTGCAAATGGTCACATTCTTTTATGGAAATTAAAGGAGCAATTTTCTGCTCAATACCAACATGCACGAAGTTTTTCATAATGTTTACAGAAACTTAGAATGTGATCTTTGGTTGGGTATAAAATGGGATCGGCTATCATGTGGTTCCAAATATACTTTCTCAATTTCCTACATATATCATATATGTTTTCCAGAACTATGTTAAAATTCCAAAAAAGTGCATTTATATCTTTCTCTCCACCGTCTTGTACATCTGATCTGAGAAGTTATTTCACTGATCCTAGGAGTTATTGAAATATATCTTTTCAACAATGGCAGTGATTTTGTTTGATTTCGTACGCTGAGTACTGTGGGCAAATTTCCCTTTTAAAACCAAGTTAAAGTCCATGTACTGTAGTTTGAACAGCTTGTGCTCCTAAGATGTTCAAAAGAAAGTGATAGCATGAAATATGGATGTGGATTTATTTACAAACAACTTCACTTGCTAACATAAAGAAAACGGCCAGTGATAAGTAATCTTTATTATATACTCATGATATATTTGCATAATGAAAATGAGTATTTTTCATATAAATTTCAAGTGTTTTTATGCCTGGAAACTGCACTTTTGCTATACATCCCTCCTTTAATTCCCGACTTGTTTCTTTTTTTCTCACTTGTTCTAACGGATATTGGGATATGTCAAACAACCCTTTCATTTTGATACTTCGCTATCCATACTTGAGAAAATTAACACAACCTGGCACGTGTATAATTACTTCTATTCCTAGATGGATTCGACAGAATTAGGGTAGTTTGCTAGTTATTGCTCACAAGGCTGCACAAAAGTGAAAGGCACTCCATTTCTCTATCTGGTGTTTGGATGATATGCGTCCGCCCCCTGCCCCCGCGTCGCCTAACCTAGGCGACACGGGGGGCAATCTGCCACCGCGGGCCCAAAGGCCTCCTCCCACGTCCTCTCTCCCCTGCCACCGCCGGAGGCCACGCCCGTAGCCTGGCCGGTGATGGCGGCGGCGGGGCTTTCCCCCTCGCGTGGTGGCCGCGCCTTCCCCTGGCGGCGGCGGCGGCGCAGAACTGCGGGACACCGGCGGCGTGGAGCGGCGGGTTCCCGGTGGCGAGTGTGACAGCGGCGTCAGCGTAGGCGCGATACCGCGACAGAGGAGCCCCTGTGGCGGCGGCCCAGATCGCGGATCTAGCCGTACCCAGATGGGCTTCGGCGTGCCAACGGATCTGGTGAGCGTCTATAGGCGAGCATGGTGGTCCTGACAACGCCGGCCTAGGCACCATGGTGGTGCCATGGCTGGTCAGGCGGCGGCGGCCTGGATTCTCCGTCCAGTCCCCGGCAGCAATGGCAGCGGTTCGTGTACAAGTTGCTTGATGGAGGTCCTCTATTCAGATCCGGGTGAAAACCTAGCCAAGGCCGGCGGTGATGGCGCTGGTATGCGGCATTTTCCTTCTTGAAGGCATCGCCAAGGAGAAGTTCAAGACAACTATCTGCTACCTCTGGGGGAAACCCTAGATCAGTAGATCGGGTGACGGCAGCGCGTTGGTGTCGTTTTCTCCTTGGGGGCGTCATTCTAGGAGGTGTACACGGAATCGAGGGACCAGTGGGCGGCTTTCTTGGTGAAGAGGTGCTTCATCCTACACATTGATGACGACGGATCTCGACGGTGTGGCGCAGTGGAGACTCGGGGCCCGATGTCCGAGGATGGACTCGCGCAGGAGGACGGCGCTGTCTAGCGTCATGGTGGCGTCGATGGCAGAGAGACCTGGCACGGTAGATGCAGCAGTATAGCTCTGAAGATGGATTGGTGGCAGGTGGCTGCGGCGGCCTCATACCCGGCAGGCGTCCTGGTTGAGGAGTGCGCCGGATTGGAGGGTGCCCCATACCCGGCAGGCGTCCTAGTTGGGACCTCGGGTCTTAGATGTTAGGTTTGGCTGCGAGGTCTGTTTGGTATTAGGCTCAGACTATCAGCATCCCTACATCAACTGGATAGGAGTAGTGACAGATGTTGCCTAGACGGTGGCTTTAGTCTACTGTTGTATGACTTTGTAAGGTCTTATGTGAATAATTAATAAAGTGACTGCATGCATCGTCCAGATGCAGAGGCCGGGGGTCCTCCTCCATTTCAAAAAAAAAACTGGGGTTTGGATGAACTTGGGAGGTTGCATGGAGAAGGCTTCTGGCTTTTGCAGCATGAGGTTGCACCTTACTCAATGATGCAAATTTGCAGCAGCATGGTTGAAATATGCCTCCATTTATTGTTCTGATCTTCACCCAGTAACCATTTTCAGTTCACACACTTCTAATTAAGATGACACCTCACTACTCACCGTTTGTTACAATGTGAGGCATGCATTTGTGTGGCTGATATTACTATGTGAATTTCTTCAAAATTAGTTACTTCTATTTGTTGAAGTGGTCCTTCCCCTTTCCGCGTGTTTTTGGATGAGGATATTCTGCATGCACGAACACATGCACCTTTTGAAATTAAACCAGGTGTTATGTATTTTCAATCCAGTTAAGAGCACTCCTATTTTCCTGAGTGGTCCAGAGTCTCCTGAATGAATTCTTATGGGAACGGGACCATCATTTTTGTTTTGTGATGCGCAGACAATAATTGCGAAGGCGCGGGATCGTCCGAGGATGAGCTGGACACGAGCTGCGTGGAGGAGATCGACCCCAGCGCCGAGGACAAGGAGCTGAAGCACCAGCTGCTGAGGAAATACGGCGGGTACGTCGGGAGCCTCCGCCAGGAGTTCTGCAAGCGCCGGAAGAAGGGGAAGCTCCCCAAGGAGGCCCGCCAGAAGCTGCTGCACTGGTGGGAGCTGCACTCCAAGTGGCCCTACCCCTCTGTACGATACGATCATCATACATGCCACCATTGAATTTCTCGGATAGGTGTCGACGTCGGTAATTTTCAGTCGCTGATGATTGCTGGTGGTGGTGCATATGTGCAGGAGACGGAGAAGATCGCGCTGGCGGAGTCGACGGGGCTGGACCAGAAGCAGATCAACAACTGGTTCATCAACCAGAGGAAGCGGCACTGGAAGCCGGCGCCGGAGGACATGCCCTTCTCCGTGATGGACGGCGGCGTGGGCGTCAGCTTCCTCCCAGCCTCGCAGGGCCCGGCGCTGTACATGGACAGGGCGCCCTTCATGGTGGACGGCATGTACCGCCTCGGGTCGTGAGGCCTCTCTCCCCATCGGACGGGGACTGCCGGCCGGTGCCGTCGGCGTGGTACGTAAGCTCCATGCATGGCAACGGCATGCGGCCGGTACGTAACGTACTTAGTCTGACGACAACCGCTCAATATTATGGTCCTTCGGTAAATACTCCATATATATCTGCCGTTCACGCTGAACATGTCTGCCAAGTAGGAAATATATATATTTGATTTTTCCATCAGCCTGCCTGTGCCCAGGTAAATACTAGGTGGTCGACATCGATGCATGCATGCTAAGTCGTTGTTTCACCACCAGTGCAACATTATTTTGCTAGCTAATGGCAAGTCAGATCAGGCGTACTGCTTCTACATGCCCGGCTCCTCTCATCATCAACAGATAAATTCGTGGGGATGAACAAACTGTCTCATTGATGGGCCCCTGAGATCCATCCAGCCATGCCCGAGCAACGTGTGCTGTGTTTTTCCTACACCACGGTACACGTACGCGCTGTGCGTGCTGTTGCTTTCCCGGGGAACGATGGAAGCTGCTGAACAGTGCCGCAAAACAGGCCCCGGGATCTGCTTCTCAACGACGCCGACACGCCACGCCCCGGGATCTGCTTCTCAACGACGCCGACACGCCACGCCCCGGCAGAGAGGGCCGGATGCGTTGCCGTCGGCGCCACTGTGGCGCATTGCCGCGCGCACAGTGGCGGCGGCAGCGGTGATTAACTAACTGTGCATGCACGATGCATGGCCGGCGGGATGGTTGCGGGTCGCCGGAGGCTCGTACTGCTTGCAGCTTGCTACTGTAGTACAGTCTACTGTTGTAGCCCACGGAAACCGTGCGCCCTGTGTCCTGTGTCCTCTACGTGACAGCGAAGTTGGAGCTGCAGCATTTAACTGGCTGGCTAGCTACAGTGCCTGGTCGAAACATAATGGTCGCACAAACTAACTCACAAAGTTCACGAGGAAACGTACTCATGTCCTTGGGGCCTGGGAGTAAGGATGTTGCGGGGGCTAGATTTAGGCTGGACCCATGCGCGGCGCGGCTGAATAGTGGCTTAGGCTGCAGAAGGTCACTTTGGAACACGGGTGCCAGTGAGCACTTTATTTGAAAGGTTTTCCTTTAATGCTAAAATAAATTTGACATGGTACTATGGATGTATGCTATACACTTGCAAAGTTTTATAATGAAACAAGTTTGCAAAGTTTGACATTACGAGAAAGCTAACGTCCAGTCGACCGTACGTTAGCGCGTGAAAAAAAAGGCACTTCTAAGAATCGAACACGGGACCTGTCCGTTGCAGCCACGGTAGGCTAGCTGAGCTAAGACTCTGATATACTATTTCAATCGGATTAGAGTACTTTTATACCTTATTAAATGAGTGGAAAAGAAAAACAACAATACCTTATTAACTTGTTTCCTCTTCTACGTTTGCACAACAGTTAATGAAATGTCTAATCTTTTTCACACTTAAGTAGACTTTTTTTACCAACTCATCTAGAGTTGATGACACCGTGGTAATTTTGCCGACCAGGGGGGATACTGCTCGGTCACTTTTGTGTGAATATCAGGGTAACTGGCATATCACAGACCTGATAACTTATATAACTCAGTCGTGATAATTTTGGCGTAGGGGTGGGTGTTGATGAAATATCCCCCTGTAAATTTTGGTGTGAATAGCATGGTAACTCATACATTGGAGAGCTGATAACTTATGCAACCCGGTCCTGATAACTTTTGGTGAATAGAGGTGGTGAAATATACCCCCGATAACTTTTATGTAAATATCACGGTAACTCACACATCGCTGACCTGATAACTTATGTACCTAGGTCTTGGTAAATTTGGTGACCGGGTGGAGGGAGGCACGTTGATGAAATACCCTCGGTTATTTTTTGTGCGAATAGCTTGATAACTCACATATCGCAGGCCTGATATTTTTTAGGAGAAAAAGATGTTGAAAACAAATCTTGATGCTAGGTTTTCATATTGTAGCTTTATAGCATAAAAAATCATGCTAAAGCTGAGAACTGAACTCAAGACTTCAATATTGAGATCTTAACACACTAGCCAACTTACCCACTACTTGGCTCCTGACAAGTACAAATAAAATACCACTTTTTTGACCATTCGAGGTGAAAAAGTTTTTAAAATATACACCCGGTAACTTCTGTGTAAATAAGATGATAACTTACGTACAATTAACCTGATAACTTACATCTAAACGCATTGATAAATTTTCACCTTGGGCCATAAGTTCTAGAAATATGCCCTGATAACCTAGTGCAAATATCATGGTAATTTACGCACCAGACACCCGATAGCTTACATACAACACATTCGATAACTTTTTACCCATGTGAAAAACGTTACTGAAACATGTCCTCGTAACTTTTTTTTGTCGAAACATACCCCAGTGTGAAGTTACCACTCCCCCATGCTAAAGTTGTCATGCTTCTCATGGTATAGTCATTAACCTTCTCATATTATAGTTATCAGGCTTATCATAGTATATTTATCATATTGCTCAAGTCATAGTTATCACGCTGCTCATGCCAAAGTTACCAAGCAAAAAAATTACTATCGCTGAAATGACAGAAAAAAGGTTCAAATAACCTTGTTTATATACAATAGACAACAACTAAAGGTGCCTTAGTTGTTTATTGGGCTCAAAGTCTAATGAATAGACTTGGGTTCAAGTCCCCTTTCTAGCACTTTTATTTTCATTTCATATTGTGTAGCCAAAAACCAGAAAAACCACGAGTGATTTATTATTGGCGTATATGGTTTTTTCGAGAAGAAAAAAAATCGATGGAATCAAGCGCGCGGGTTGCGAGAGGAAGGTGGGTTACCATCGTGCGGATCTGTTGCTTAACGTCCAGTCGACTAGACGTTAGCACAGTCCTTATAATGCGAAGTGAAGTCCAATAAGATAAAAAAATGCAGCATATGTGATAAATATTGAAGCATTGTTCCCTTGGTTTGGGGTAAAGAATGATGAGACGGCTCTTTCAGACATGCATACATAAATGTAAGAAGCAGAATATGATAGTGCTTGAAGAAAATTTGAACAGTTTTTTAAGATCCAGTAAATATTCACATTTCATTGATCATTAGCACCGAGCAATAGAAACATATGTGCAGAGTTGGATCCGAGGATCAGAGGAAAAACACAATAATAAATAGGGAATACACGCGATATCTCACGGTGGATTCCCGAAGGGGCTCCCTAGGCATTTTGCTCCTGCCACCTACCATAGTTCTATGTATTTGGTGACCGCATTGATGATTCCTTTTGAGGCCGAGATCTTTCCTCTGAATGTGCAATCATTGCATTCCTGCCAAAGCTCCCAACAAGTAAGAAGGACGATTGACTTGATGCCATTCCTTTGGCCTGCAACAGTGCCGAAGATGATGCTCTGGATGATTGCTGTTGACACGGTTTGCCGGAGCCATTCATCCCATGGCGCTGAACTGTAAATCATGAAGTATGTGTAGTGTTGGAAGCATGATTTTTCAAAATTAACATGGAATGCAAAGGAAGCATGGTGTGCAGGAACAAAGCTAGTCGGCATATCTGGTCTTGACTCAATTAACCACTCGTTGGTCTCGTGGGTTGCTAGGGACGGTACTTTTGTTTTCTAGCTTCCACCTTCTAAGCTCGAAGTTGCGGAGATAGCACAAAATAAATGTCACTGTCATATTTGAATAGACCCTACCTATTAGCAGGTATAACGAAGGAAGTAAAGTTGCACATTCAAAATTACTCGTTTGATATATGTTTTTTTAGAATGAACATGTGAATATGAAGGTCTTATCAAGTTGGTTCGGTTTCGGGCATGTTGAGACTTGAGGGATACAAATTTGCTTGTATCGTTGAAATGAGCATACAGTTTAGGAATGTCAAACTATTTCTTAAGAGCGGTCAATCTAAAATTCAAATGAACAACATTGTAACTTATGAAACTTTGAATTATAAATAGTCATGCATGTTATGAGTTGCATGATTTTGATATAAAGTATATATCACACATGCACCAATGGCTAACTTCATTCCCCCAAATAAAAAATGACAAATTTGAAGAAATGAGCACCGTAACAAGCAAGAGCAAAAGAGACAATTTGATGACAAGCTACTACTTGCACTTTACACGCTTGGATTGAGCACAAACTACTAACTAAAACTTCATACACCCTAGAAATATCTATTTATCTACACCTAAACTTTGTAGTCTTGAACTCCAGATATCTCTACCAAGTAATTAGCTAGGTCCATACACTCTACACGCACAAGTGTTGATATCTAAGGATACCATGGAAAACAATACACATGCAAACACTTTATAATACATCAACAATATAAATAAATATGTTGGATAATGTGAATGGTCTTCTTGAATTTCTAATGAAACCCATGTAACAATAGTCTTTTCTTATGCACCCAGACTAAATAATACATATTTTTCTGCAACAAAATACAATTCCAGTTTAGCACTAGGAATGTGTATTGTAATGAAAAATATGAGAATTGTATGAAAATTTTGTATCTTAATGTAGATGTGCAATTTGAGTTGTTAATGGTGCTATTAATATAAAAATAGTTATCAATGTCCTTTATTGGATAACGAATCAATAAAAAAATACATTAAGGGCAAGCTGAGTTATGACAAAGTAATTTTTTTATATAAATATGAGAATTAACAAATGGTCCATTTTGAATTATCAACACTGACTAGTCAATTAGCAGCCAGTTAGTGAAGACAATAGGCCCGCTTCAGACATCAAATCACGTCATCACAGACCGGGTAATTTAAGGTCGGTCGGTGATAAACCTACATCCAAGCCATCAAAACGTTCTCACTGATGTTTCCATTGTGGCATGTCAGTGCTAAGGCTCATCACTCACGCCGCCTGGTCCTGGGCACATCACTGATGAGGGGTCGGTGCTATTCAGTTATATATGTAGTAGCGTGTCACCAAGTTGAGATGCGACTAGTGATATCGTTACATGGGAAACAAAGCTAATCATGTAGCAACCTCTACCTCGGTCGACAAGGTACTGGAACATGTTATGGATGTGAATATTGTTGTGTTATTTCCAAAAAAATGTATGGATGGTTTGCCAGAAAAAATAAGGGTATTTATGTTGAAAAAGCTAGAAGTTGGGGTTTTTTTCAATAGTCACTTGATTGTTGTGAATCTTTTTAAAAGATACATTTAATTTCTGAAAGTTGAAAAATGTGTATAAAGCTCAGAAAAATGTATTGAATGTTGCATAACTTTTTGAAAGTAGAACGTTCATCTTCAATCCAAATTTTGCGCAAATTCCAGTTTAACTATATTTGTTGGTGGGCGGGAATTTAGAAGAAAATCATCACATAATAGGCGAAGCACCTTCTCTACCCTCCTGACGACACTACCGTAATTGTCGGGATATGACTGTGTAGAGATATATCATGTTTGGTTAGAGGCTTGAGCGCCGTGCATGGGAAAAATGTTGCTTGGATGGAGCATGAGATGGTGGGAAATTTGCTACCTATGATGCATTTGGTAGCATGTATTCACCTCAACCAGACCGGCCCGGGAAGAAAACGGGTTGTTTGGTTAATTGGGTAGCATCAGATTCTTGCATAGCACGGAGCTTCAAGTACTCCTTGGGTAGGCCTGTTAGAAACGGCCGAATCGACTGTTTCCAGTGAGCCAAGCTGAGTCAAGCCACATCTAGCGCACATGGTGGGTCAAGTTGCACAAGAGGAACACATGTGATGCAAGATATTATACATGTTGTAGGTGGTTTTTTCTCCTACCTCCATTAAGCTCCTTCTCTAATCTTCTTTATTTCGTCCCTTCTAATCTACACAATGGTGCTTCGATTTGAGATAAGCTCTACATAAAAAATGCACATCAATGTTATGGTTCTATTCAGGCGATCGGTTCGTAGTTTCGTCGACCATAAATATTCAATTTCGTGTTCATGTTTAGAGATATTTTGGACGGATTTTGTCAAATTCATCGCGCATGGCCGATAGTTTGAAATTTCTTTGACCAGTAACTTCATCTCACGGTATCACACGACTTACGTGTTGCACATTTTGTGTCCCGATGATCGTTGACGAGTAGATCTAACTCTTCCTCATGGACTATACATAAGCATATGTGTGATCTATTTTAGTGACACTCCTTAATCTCCTCAAACTAGCCGTTCCTCTCCCGTGTCCTACTACACTAGCATCACTGTCGGCATCATTCCTCTCAGCCTCCTCGCCCACGTGTTGTTACACTAGTGCCACCGCGGCGTCGTTCCTCTCAGCCTCCTCTCCCGCGTCCTACTAGACTCGCACGATCATCGTTCCTCTCTGCCTTCTCTCACACATCTTGCTATGCTGAAGCCACCGTCGACGTTGTTTCTCTCGGCCTCCTCGCTCGCGTCGTACTACACTGGCACCATCGCCAGCGTATTTCCTTTCGTCCTCCTCCTCCACGTCTTCCTAGACTGACGCCGCCATGACGCGTGCACTACATTTCTCCTCCATCGCTTTCTGATCAGCGCCCTCCTATTCGACACCCCGTATGGACTTTCTATGCGGCGATGACACTAGCAACTAGTTCACCGCGCCGCCGATGGGATCGATCTCCCACGACTCCATGCTCGCCGTGTCAGACGCGGCGCGGCGACCACCATCCATCGCAATTGCCGAGTAAAACTATTGGGAAACGTAGCATGCAATTTCAAAAAAATTCATACGCTCACGCAAGATCTATCTAGGAGATGCATAGCAACGAGAGGGGGAGAGTGTGTCCACGTACCCTCGTAGACCGAAAGAGGAAGCGTTTGACAATGCGATTGATGTAGTCGAACTTCTTCTTGAAGGAAATATGCCCTAGAGGCAATAATAAAGTTATTATTTATTTCCTTATATCATGATAAATTTTTATTATTCATGCTAGAATTGTATTAACCGGAAACATAATACATGTGTGAATACATAGACAAACAGAGTGTCACTAGTATGCCTCTACTTGACTAGCTCGTTAATCGAAGATGGTTATGTTTCCTAACCATAAACAAAAGAGTTGTTATTTGATTAACGGGATCACATCATTAGGAGAATGATGTGATTGACATGACCCATTCCATTAGCTTAGCACCCGATCGTTTAGTATGTTGCTATTGCTTTCTTCATGACTTATACATATTCCTATGACTATGAGATTATGCAACTCCCGTTTGCCGGAGGAACACTTTGTGTGCTACCAAACGTCACAACGTAACTGGGTGATTATAAAGGAGCTCTACAGGTGTCTCCAAAGGTACATGTTGGGTTGGCGAATTTCGAGATTAGGATTTGTCACTCCGATTGCCGGAGAGGTATCTCTGGGCCCTCTCGGTAATGCACATCACATAAGCCTTGCAAGCATTGCAACTAATGAGTTAGTTGTGAGATGATGTATTACGGAACGAGTAAAGAGACTTGCCGGTAACGAGATTGAACTAGGTATTAAGATACCGACGATCGAATCTCGGGCAAGTAACATACCGATGACAAAGGGAACAACATATGTTGTTATGCGGTCTGACCGATAAAGATCTTCGTAGAATATGTAGGAGCCAATATGGGCATCCAGGTCCCGCTATTGGTTATTGACCGGAGACGTGTCTCGGTCATGTCTACATTGTTCTCGAACCGTAGGGTCCGCACGCTTAAGGTTTCGATGACAGTTATATTATGAGTTTTGATGTACCGAAGGAGTTCGGAGTCCCGGATGAGATCGGGGACATGACGAGGAGTCTCGAAATGGTCGAGACATAAAGATCGATATATTGGACGACTATATTCGGACATCGGAAAGGTTCCGAGTGATTCGGATATTTTTCGGAGTACCAGAGAGTTACGGGAATTCGCCGGGGAGTATATGGGCCTTATTGGGCCATACGGGAATAGAGGAGAGAGGCCAAAAGGAAGGAGGCCTGCGCCCCCCCTCTGGTCCGAATTGGACAAGGGGCGCAGCCCCCTTTTCCTTCTTCCTCTCCCCCTCTTTCCCCTTCTCCTACTCCAACAAGGAAGGAAGGAGTCCTACTCAGTAGGACTCCCCTTGGCGCGCCCCCTCCTAGGCCGGCCGCCCCCTCCCCATTGCTCCTTTATATACGGGGGCAGGGGGGCACCTCTAGACACACAAGTTGATCTTCGTGATCGTTCCTTAGCCGTGTGCGGTGCCCCCCTCCACCATATTCCACCTCGGTCATATTGTAGCGGTACTTAGGCGAAGCCCTGCGACGATAGAACATCAATATCGTCACCATGCCGTCGTGCTGACAGAACTCCTCCCCAACGCTTTGCTGGATCGGAGCCCGGGGATCGTCATCGAGCTGAACGTGTGCCAAGAACTCGGAGGTGCCGGAGTAACGTTGCTTGGATCGGTCGGATCGTAAAGACGTACGACTATATCAACCGCGTTGTCACAACGCTTCCGCTGTCGGTCTACAGGGGTACGTAGATCACACTCTCCCCTCTCGTTGCTATGCATCACCATGATCTTGCGTGTGCGTAGGAATTTTTTTGAAATTATTACGTTCCCCAACACTTCTCGTTCTGACCGATCAAGTACCGAACGTACGGCACCTTCGAGTTCTGCACACGTTTAGCTCGATGACATCCCTCGAACTCTTGATCCAGCAAAGTGTCGAGGGATAGTTCCGTCAGCACGACGGCATGGTGACGGTGATGGTGAAGTGATCCGCGCAGGGCTTCGCCTAAGCACTACGTGAATATAATCGGAGGCGTAAACTATGGAGGGGGGCGCCGCACACGGCTAACAATGTTTGTTGTGTGTTCTAGGCACCCCCTCCCCACATATATATAGGTGGGACGGTGGAGGGGGGCCGCCATGGGGCGCCCCAAGTAGGAGGAATCCTACTTGGGGGCCTGTTGGGGAACGTAGCAGAAAACAAAAAAAATTTCCTACGTTTTCACCAAGATCCATCTAGGAGTACATCTAGCAACGAGTGATTAGATGCATCTACGTACCTTGTAGATCGCAAGCGGAAGCGTTCAAAGAACGGGGATGAGGTAGTCGAACACGACGTGATCCAAATCACCGAAGATCTTAGCACCGAACGGACGGTGCCTCCGCGTTCAACACACGTACGGTCAGCGTAACGTCTCCTTCTTCTTGATCCAGCAAGAGGGAAGGAGAGGTTGAGGAAGATGGCTCCAGCAGCAGCACGACGGCGTGGTGGTGATGGAGCTGCAGTACTCCATCAGGGCTTTGCCAAGCGCTATGGAGAAGGAGGGGTGTTGGAGAGGGAGAAGGAGGCAACCAAAGGCGTGGTAGAAAAGCCCTCCATCCCTCACTATATATAGGAGGGCCAGGGGGGCGTCGGCCCTAGGAGATCCAATCTCCTAGGGTGGGGCGGCGGCCAGGGGAGGTTTCCCTCCCCCCAAGGCACCTAAGGGGTGCCTTCCACTAGTGGGACTCCTCCCCATGGAAACCCTAGGTGCATGGGCCTAGTGGGGCTGGTGCCCTTGGCCATGTAGGCCAAGGCGCACCCCCTACAGCCCATGTGCCCCCCCGGGGCAGGTGGCCCCACCCGGTGGACCCCCGGGACCCTTTCGGTGGTCCCGGTATAATACCGATGACCCCGAAACTTGTCCCGATGGCCGAAACAGCACTTCCTATATATATAATTCTTTACCCCCGGACCATTCCGGAACTCCTCGTGACGTCCGGGATCTCATCCGGGACTCCGAACAACATTCGGGTCACTGCATATACATATCCCTACAACCCTAGCGTCACCGAACCTTAAGTGTGTAGACCCTACGGGTTCGGGAGATATGTAGACATGACCGAGACGACTCTCCGGTCAATAACCAACAGCGGGATCTGGATACCCATGTTGGCTCCCACATACTCCACGATGATCTCATCGGATGAACCACGATGTCGAGGATTCAATCAACCCCGTATACAATTCCCTTTGTCAATCGGTATGTTACTTGCCCGAGATTCGATCGTCGGTATCCCAATACATCGTTCAATCTCGTTACCGGCAAGTCACTTTACTCGTACCGTAATGCATGATCCCGTGACCAGACACTTGGTCACTTTGAGCTCATTATGATGATGCATTACCGAGTGGGCCCAGTGATACCTCTCCGTCATACGGAGTGACAAAATCCCAGTCTCGATCCGTGTCAACCCAACAGACACTTTCGGAGATACCTGTAGTGCACCTTTATAGTCACCTAGTTACGTTGTGACATTTGGTACACCCAAAGCACTCCTACGGTATCCGGGAGTTACACGATCTCATGGTCTAAGGAAAAGATACTTGACATTGGAAAACTCTAGCAAACGAACTATACGATCTCATGCTATGTTTAGGATTGGGTCTTGTCCATCACATCATTCTCCTAATGATGTGATCCCGTTATCAATGACATCCAATGTCCATAGCCAGGAAACCATGACTATCTGTTGATCAACGAGCTAGTCAACTAGAGGCTTACTAGGGACATGTTGGTGTCTGTTATTCACACATGTATTACGATTTCCGAATAACACAATAATAGCATGAATAAAGACAATTATCATGAAGAAGGAAATATAATAATAATAATGCTTTTATTATTGCCTCTAGGGCATATTTCCAACAGTCTCCCACTTGCACTAGAGTCAATAATCTAGTTACATTGTGATGAATCGAACACCCATGGAATTCTGGTGTTGATCATGTTTTTCTCTAGGGAGAGGTTTAGTCAATGGATCCGCTACATTCAGGTATGTATGTACTTTACAAATCTCTATGTCTCCATCTTCAACATTTTCACGAATGGAGTTGAAGCGACGCTTGATGTGCCTTGTCTTCTTGTGAAACCTGGGCTCCTTGGCAAGAGCAATAGCTCCAGTGTTGTCACAGAAGAGTTTGATTGGCCCCGACACATTGGGTATGACTCCTAGGTCGGTGATGAACTCCTTCACCCATATTGCTTCATGTGCTGCCTCCGAGGCTGCCATGTACTCCGCTTCACATGTAGATGCCGCCACGACGCTCTGCTTGCAGCTGCACCAGCTCACTGCTCCACCATTCAACATATACACGTATCCGGTTTGTGACTTAGAGTCATCCAGATCTGTGTCGAAGCTAGCGTCGACGTAACCCTTTACGACAAGCTCTTCGTCACCTCCATAAATGAGAAACATTTCCTTAGTCCTTTTCAGGTACTTCAGGATATTCTTGACCGCTGTCCAGTGTTCCTTGCCGGGATTACTTTGGTACCTTCCTACCAAACTTACGGCAAGGTTTACATCAGGTCTGGTACACAACATGGCATACATAATAGAACCTATGGCTGAGGCATAGGGGATGACACTCATCTCTTCTATATCTTTTGCCGTGGTCGGGCATTGAGCCGAGCTCAATCTCACACCTTGCAAAACAGGCAAGAACCCTTTCTTGGACTGATCCATTTTGAACTTCTTCAAAATCTTATCAAGGTATGTGCTTTGTGAAAGACCTATGAGGCGTCTTGATCTATCTCTATAGATCTTGATGCCTAATATATAAGCAGCTTCTCCAAGGTCCTTCATTGAAAAACTTTTATTCAAGTAGGCCTTGATGCTGTCCAAGAGTTCTATATCATTTCCCATCAAAAGTATGTCATCTACATATAGTATGAGAAATGCTATAGAGCTCCCACTCACTTTCTTGTAAACGCAGGCTTCTCCATAAGTCTGCGTAAACCCAAATGCTTTGATCATCTCATCAAAGTGAATGTTCCAACTCCGAGATGCTTGCACCAGCCCATAAATCGAGCGTTGGAGCTTGCACACCTTGTCAGCATTCTTAGGATCGACAAAACCTTCCGGCTGCATCATATACAATTCTTCCTTAAGGAAACCATTAAGGAATGCCGTTTTGACGTCCATTTGCCAAATTTCATAATCATAAAATGCGGCAATTGCTAACATGATTCGGACGGACTTCAGCTTCGCTACCGGTGAGAAAGTCTCATCGTAGTCAACCCCTTGAACTTGTCGATAACCCTTAGCGACAAGCCTAGCTTTATAGATGGTCATATTACCATCCGCGTCTGTCTTCTTCTTAAAGATCCATTTATTTTCTATGGCTCGCCGCTCAACGGGCAAGTCAGTCAAAGTCCATACTTCGTTTTCATACATGGATCCTATCTCAGATTTCATGGCTTCTAGTCATTTGTCGGAATCCGGGCCCGCCATCACTTCTTCATAGTTCGAAGGTTCACCGTTGTCTAACAACATGATTTCCAAGACAGGGTTGCCGTACCACTCTGGTGCGGAACGTGTCCTTGTGGACCTTCGAATTTCAGTAGGAGCTTGATCAGAAGTACCTTGATCATCATCAATAACTTCCTCTCTAGTTGGTGCAAGCACCTCAGGAACATTTTCTTGAGTTGTGCCATTTTCCGGTTCAAGAGGTAACACTTCATCAAGTTCTACTTTCCTCCTACTTACTTCTTTTGAGAGAAACTCTTTCTCTAGAAAGAATACATTCTTGGCAACAAAGATCTTGCCTTCGGATCTGAGGTAGAAGGTATACCCAACAGTTTCTTTAGGGTATCCTATGAAGACGCATTTTTCCGACTTGGGTTCGAGCTTTTCAGGTTGAAGTTTCTTGACATAAGCATCGCATCCCCAAACTTTTAGAAACGACAGCTTAGGTTTCTTCCCAAACCATAATTCATACAGTGTCGTCTCAAGGATTTCGACGGAGCCCTATTTAAAGTGAATGTAGCTATCTCTAGAGCGTATCCCCAAAATGATAGCGGTAAATCGGTAAGAGACATCATAGACCGCACCATATCCAGTAGAGTGCGATTACGACGTTCGGACACACCGTTACGCTGAGGTGTTCCAGGCGGCGTGAGTTGTGAAACGATTCCACATTTTCTTAAGTGTGTGCCAAATTCGTGACTCAAGTATTCTCCTCCACGATCTGATCGTAGAAACTTGATTTTCCTGTCACGTTGATTCTCAACCTCACTCTGAAATTCCTTGAACTTTTCAAAGGTTTCAGACTTGTGTTTCATTAAGTAGACATACCCATATCTACTCAAGTCATCAGTGAGGGTGAGAACATAACGATAGCCACCGCGAGCCTCAACACTCATTGGACCGCACACATCAGTATGTATGATTTCCAATAAGTTGGTTGCTCGCTCCATTGTTCCTGAGAACGGAGTCTTGGTCATTTTACCCATGAGGCATGGTTCGCACGTGTCAAATGATTCATAATCAAGAGACTCTAAAAGTCCATCAGCATGGAGCTTCTTCATGCGTTTGACACCTATGTGACCAAGGCGGTAGTGCCACAAATATGTGGGACTATCATTATCAACTTTGCATCTTTTGGTATTCACACTATGAATATGTGTAGCATTACGCTCGAGATTCATTAAGAATAAACCATTCACCATAGGAGCATGACCATAAAACATATCTCTCATATAAATAGAACAACCATTATTCTCGGATTTAAATGAGTAGCCATCTCGAATTAAACGAGATCCCGATACAATGTTCATGCTCAAAGCTGGCACTAAATAACAATTATTAAGGTTTAAAACTAATCCCGACGGTAAATATAGAGGTAGCGTGCCGACGGCGATCACATTGACCTTGGAACCATTCCCGACGCGCATCGTCACCTCGTCCTTTGCCAGTCTCCGCTTATTCCGCAGCCCCTGCTTTGAGTTACAAATGTGAGCAACTGCACCGGTATCAAATACCCAGGAGCTACTACGGGTACTAGTAAGGTACACATCAATTATATGTATATCATATATACCTTTTGTTTTGCCGGTCTTCTTGTCCGCTAAGTATTTGGGGCAGTTCCGCTTCCAGTGACCACTTCCCTTGCAATAAAAGCACTCCGTCTCAGGCTTGGGTCCATTCTTTGACTTCTTCCCGGCAGCTTTCTTGCCAGGCGCGTTAACTTCCTTGCCGTCCTTCTTGGAGTTCTTTTTACCCTTGCCCTTCTTAAACTTAGTGGTTTTATTGACCATCAACACTTGATGTTCCTTCTTGACTTCTACCTCTGCTGATTTCAGCATAGCAAATACTTCAGGAATGGTCTTTTCCATCCCCTGCATATTGAAGTTCATCACAAAGCTCTTGTAGCTTGGTGGAAGCGACTGGAGGATTCTGTCAATGACCGCGTCATCCGGGAGATTAACTCCCAGTTGAGTCAAGCGGTTATGCAACCCAGACATAGTGAGTATGTGCTCACTGACATAACTATTTTCCTCCATCTTACAGCTGAAGAATTTGTCGGAGACTTCATATCTCTCGACCCGGGCATGAGCTTGGAAAACCATTTTCAGCTCTTCGAACATCTCATATGCTCCATGTCTCTCAAAACGCTTTTGGAGCCCCGGCTCTAGGCTGTAAAGCATGCCGCACTGAACGAGGGAGTAGTCATCAGCACGTGTCTGCCAAGCGTTCATAACATCTTGGTTCTGTGGGACGGGTGGATCACCTAGCGGTGCTTGTAGGACATAATCTTTCTTGGCAGCTATGAGGATGATCCTCAGGTTCCGGACCCAGTCCGTATAGTTGCTGCCATCGTCTTTCAGCTTGGTTTTCTCTAGGAACGCGTTGAAGTTGAGGACTACGTTGGCCATTTGATCTACAAGACATATTGTAAAGATTTTAGACTAAGTTCATGATAATTAAGTTCATCTAATCAAATTATTCAATGAACTCCCACTTAGATAGACATCCCTCTTCTAGTCATCTAAGTATAACATGATCCGAGTCAACTAGGCCGTGTCCGATCATCACGTGAGACGGACTAGTCAACGTCGGTGAACATCTTCATGTTGATCGTATCTTCTATACGACTCATGCTCGACCTTTCGGTCTTCTGTGTTCCGAGGCCATGTATGTACATGCTAGGCTCGTCAAGTCAACCTAAGTGTTTGCATGTGTAAATCTGTCTTACACCCGTTGTATGTGAACGTTTGGATCAAACACCCGATCATCACGTGGTGCATTGAAACAACGAACTGTCGCAACGGTGCACGGTTAGGGGGAACACTTCTTGAAATTATTATGAGGGATCATCTTATTTACTACCGTCGTTCTAAGTAAACAAGATGCAAAACATGATAAACATCACATGCAATCAAATAATAAACGTGACATGATATGGCCAATATCACATAGCTCCTTTGATCTCCATCTTGGGGCTCCATGATCATCTTGTCACCGGCTTGACACCATGATCTCCATCATCATGATCTCCATCATCGTGTCTCCATGAAGTTGCTCGCCAACTATTACTTCTACTACTATGGCTAACGCGTTTAGCAATAAAGTAAAGTAATTTACATGGCGTTTCTCAATGACACGAGGTCATACAAAAATAAAGACAACTCCTATGGCTCCTGCCGGTTGTCATACTCATCGACATGCAAGTCGTGATTCCTATTACAATATCATGAACAACTCATACATCATATATAGATCATTCATCATTCATCACAACTTTGGCCATATCATATCACAAAGCACTTGCTGCAAAAACAAGTTAGACGTCCTCTAATTGTTGTTGCAAGTTTTACGTGGCTGAATTAGGGTTCTAGCAAGAACGTTTTCTTACCTACGTGAAAGCCACAATGTGATTTGTCAACTTCTATTTACCCTTCATAAGGACCCTTTTCATCGAATCCGCTCCAACTAAAGTAGGAGAGACAGACACCCGCCAGCCACCTTATGCAACTTGTACATGTTAGTCGGTGGAACCGGTCTCACGTAAGTATACGTGTAAGGTTGGTCCGGGCCGCTTCATCCCACAATACCGTTGAAGCAAGATAAGACTAGTAGCGGCAAGAAAGTTGACAACATCAACGCCCACAACAAATTGTGTTCTACTCGCGCAAGAAGAACTACGCATAGACCTAGCTCATGATGCCACTGTTGGGGAACGTAGCAGAAAACAAATTTTTTTCCTATGGTTTCACCAAGATCCATCTAGGAGTACATCTAGCAACGAGTCATTAGATGCATCTACGTACCTTGTAGATCGCAAGCGGAAGCGTTCAAAGAACGGGGATGAGGTAGTCGAACACGACGTGATCCAAATCACCGAAGATCTTAGCCCCAAACGGACGGTGCCTCCACGTTCAACACACGTACGGTCAGCGTAACGTCTCCTTCTTCTTGATCCAGCAAGAGGGAAGGAGAGGTTGAGCAAGATGGCTCCAGCAGCAGCACGACGGCGTGGTGGTGATGGAGCTGCAGTACTCCGTCAGGGCTTTGCCAAGCGCTATGGAGAAGGAGGGGTGTTGGAGAGGGAGAAGGAGGCAACCAAAGGCGTGGTAGAAAAGCCCTCCATCCCTCACTATATATAGGAGGGCCAGGGGGGCACCGGCCCTAGGAGATCCAATCTCCTAGGGTGGGGCGGCGGCCAGGGGAGGTTTCCCTCCCCCCCAAGGCACCTAAGGGGTGCCTTCCACTAGTGGGACTCCTCCCCATGGAAACCCTAGGCGCATGGGCCTAGTGGGGCTGGTGCCCTTGGCCCATGTAGGCCAAGGCGCACCCCCTACAGCCCATGTGGCCCCCCGGGGCAGGTGGCCCCACCCGGTGGACCCCCGGGACCCTTCCGGTGGTCCCGGTATAATACCGATGACCCCGAAACTTGTCCCGATGGCCGAAACAGCACTTCCTATATATATATAATTCTTTACCCCCGGACCATTCCGGAACTCCTCGTGACGTCCGGGATCTCATCCGGGACTCCGAACAACATTCGGGTCACTGCATATACATATCCCTACAACCCTAGCGTCACCGAACCTTACCTTAAGTGTGTAGACCCTACGGGTTCGGGAGACATTAGACATGACCGAGACGACTCTCCGGTCAATAACCAACAGCGGGATCTGGATACCCATGTTGGCTCCCACACTCCGATGATCTCATCGGATGAACCACGATGTCGAGGATTCAAGCAACCCCGTATACAATTCCCTTTGTCAATCAATCGGTATGTTACTTGCCCGAGATTCGATCGTCGGTATCCCAATACCTCGTTCAATCTCGTTACCGGCAAGTCACTTTACTCGTACCGTAATGCATGATCCCGTGACCAGACACTTGGCCACTTTGAGCTCATTATGATGATGCATTACCGAGTGGGCCCAGTGATACCTCTCCGTCATACGGAGTGACAAAATCCCAGTCTCGATCTGTGTCAACCCAACAGGCACTTTCGGAGATACCTGTAGTGCACCTTTATAGTCACCCAGTTACGTTGTGACGTTTGGTACACCCAAAGCACTCCTACAGTATCCGGGAGTTACACGATCTCATGGTCTAAGGAAAAGATACTTGACATTGGAAAACTCTAGCAAACGAACTATACGATCTCATGCTATGTTTAGGATTGGGTCTTGTCCATCACATCATTCTCCTAATGATGTGATCCCGTTATCAATGACATCCAATGTCCATAGCGAGGAAACCATGACTATCTGTTGATCAACGAGCTAGTCAACTAGAGGCTTACTAGGGACATGTTGGTGCCTGTTATTCACACATGTATTACGATTTCCGAATAACACAATAATAGCATGAATAAAGACAATTATCATGAACAAGGAAATATAATAATAATAATGCTTTTATTATTTTCTCTAGGGCATATTTCCAACAGGGCCTTGTCCAATTCGCCCCCCTTACCATCTTTTTTGGAGAGGGAAGGAAAGGGGAGAGAGGAGGGAAGGAAGGGGGAGGCTGAATTTCTTTCCCTTCCTTCTCTCTTCCCATTTTCCTTTCCCCTTCCTATTCGGGCAGCAAGGGGGGCGCAGCAGCCCATGCTGGCTGCTGTGTTTCCCCTCTTGGCCCAATAGGACCATATAGTTTGCCGGGGGTAGCCCGGAACCCCTTCTGGTGACCCGATACGTGTTGGGAACGTAGCATGCAATTTTAAAAAATTTCCTACGACCACGCAAGATCCATCTAGGAGATGCATAGCAACGAGACAGGGAGATTGTGTCCACGTACCCTCGTAGACCGAAAGCGGAAGCGTTAGGTTAACGCGGTTGATGTACTCAAACGTCTTCACAATCCAACCGATCTAAGTAACGAACGTACGGCATCTCCGTGTTCAGCACACGTTCAGCTCGATGACATCCTTTGAGCTCTTGATCTAGTAGAGGGTCAAGGGAGAGTTTCGACAGAACGACGGCGTGGTGACGGTGATGGTGATGTGATCCGCTCAGGGTTTGACCTAAGCACTATGACAATATGACCGTAAGAGTAAACTATGGAGGGGGGCACCGCACACGACTAAGAGAAATCTTATGTGTCTTTGGGGTGCCCCCCGCCCCCGTATATAAAGGGGGGAGCAGGTGGCCGGCCCAAGGGGGCGCGCCAAGGGGGGAGTCCTACTTGGACTCCTAGTCCAAGTAGGATTTGCCCCCCCTCCTTCCAAGCAACGGAAAGGGGAAAGGAGAAAGGAGGGCGGAGGAGAAGGAAAGAGGGGGGCCACGCCCCCTCCCCTTGTCCAATTCGGATTGGGCAAGGGGGGCGCGCGCTACCTCCGTGGCCTGCCTCCTCTCCTCCACTATGGCCCATTAGGCCCATTAACTTTCCAAGGGGGTTCCAGTAACCTCCCGGTACTCCGAAAAATCCCAGAACCTTATCGGAACCATTCCGGTGTCCGTTTATAACCTTCCAATATATGAATATTTACCCCTCGACCATTTCGAGACTCCTCGTCATGTCCATGGTCTTATCTGAGACTCCAAACAAACTTCGGTCACCAAAACACATAACTCATAATACAAATCATCATCGAACATTAAGCGTGCAGACCCTACGGGTTCGAGAACTATGCAGACATGACCGAGACATATCTCTGGTCAATAACCAATAGTGGAACCTGGATGCTCATATTGGCTCCTACATATTCTACGAAGATCTTTATCGGTCAAACCGCATAACAACATACGTTATTCCCTTTGTCATCAGTATGTTACTTGCCCGAGATTCGATCGTCGGTATCCTCATACCTAGGTCAATCTCGTTACCAGCAAGTGTCTTTACTCGTTCCGTAATGCATCATCCCGCAACTAACTCATTAGTCACATTGCTTGCAAGGCTTATAGTGATGTGCATTACCAAGAGGGCCCAGAGATACCTCTCCGATACTCGGAGTGACAAATCCTAATCTCGATCTATGCCAACTCAACAAACACCATCGAAGACACCTGTAGAGCATCTTTATAATCACCCAGTTACGTTGTGAAGTTTGATAGCACACAAGGTGTTCCTCTGGTATTCGGGAGTTGCATAATCTCATAGTCAGAGGAATATGTATAAGTCATGAAGAAAGCAATAGCAATAAAACTAAATGATCATTATCCTAAGCTAACGGATGGGTCTTGTCCATCACATCATTCTCTAATAATGTGATCCCGTTCATCAAATGACAACACATGTCTATGGTCAGTAAACTTAACCATCTTTGATCAACGAGCTAGTCAAGTAGAGGCATACTAAGGACACTCTGTTTGTCTATGTATTCACACATGTACTAAGTTACCTGTTAATACAATTCTAGCATGAATAATAAACATTTATCATGATATAAGGAAATATAAATAAAAACTTTATTATTGCCTCTAGGGCATATTTCCTTCAGTCTCCCACTTGCACCGGAGTCAATAATCTAGATTACATAGTAATGATTCTAACACCCATGGAGTCTTGGTGCTGATCATGTTTTGCTCGTGAGAGAGGCTTAGTCAATGTGTCTGCAACATTCAGATCTGTATGTATCTTGCAAATCTCTATGTCTCCCTCCTTGACTTGATCGCGAATGGATTTGAAGCGTCTCTTGATGTGTTTGGTTCTCTTGTGAAATCTGGATTCCTTTGCCAAGGCAATTGCTCCAGTATTGTCACAAAATATTTTCATTGGACCCGATGCACTAGGTATTACACCCAGATCAGATATGAACTCCTTCATCCAGACTCCTTCATTTGCTGCTTCGGAAGCAGCTATGTACTCCGCTTCACATGTAGATCGCGCCACCACGCTCTGCTTGGAACTGCACCAACTGACAGCTCCACCATTCAATATAAATACATATCCGGTTTGTGACTTAGAGTCATCCGGATCATTGTTAGAGCTTGCATCGACGTAACCATTTACGACAAGCTCTTTGTCACCACCATAAATGAGAAACATATCCTTAGTCCTTTTCAGGTATTTCAGGATGTTCTTGACCACTGTCCAGTGATCCACTCCTGGATTACTTTGGTACCTCCCTGCTAAACTTATAGCAAGGCACACATCAGGTCTGGTACACAGCATTGCATACATGATAGAACCTATGGCTAAGGCATAGGGAATGACTTTCATTTTCTCTCTATCTTCTGAAGTGGTCGGGCATTGAGTCGACTCAATTTCACACCTTGTAACACAGGCAAGAACCCTTTCTTTACCTGATCCATTTTGAACTTTTTCAAAACTTAATCAAGGTATGTGCTTTGTGAAAGTCCAATTTAGCGTCTTGATCTATCTCTACAGATCTTGATGCCCAATATATAAGCAGCTTCACCGAGGTCTTCCATTGAAAAATTCTTATTCAAGTATCCTTTTATGCTATCCAGAAATTCTGTATTATTTCCAATCAACAATATGTCATCCACATATAATATTAGAAATGCTACATAGTTCCCACTCACTTTTTTGTAAATACAGACTTCTCCAAAAGTATGTATAAAACCATATGCTTTGATCACACTATCAAAGCGTATATTCCAACTCCGAGAGAATTGCACCCGTCCATAAATGGATCGTTGGAGCTTGCACACTTTGTTAGCACCTTTAGGATCGACAAAACCTTGTGGTTGCATCATATACAACTCTTCTTTAAGATATCCATTAAGGAATGCAGTTTGGACATCCATTTGCCGAATTTCATAATCATAAAATGCGGCAATTGCTAACATGATTCAGATAGACTTAAGCACCGCTACGGGTGAGAAGGTCTCATTGTAGTCAACTCCCTGAACTTGTCAAAAACCTTTCGCAACAAGTCGAGCTTTGTAGACAGTAACATTACCGTCAGCGTCAGTCTTCTTATTAAAGATCCATTTATTTTCTATGGCTTGCCGATCATTGGGCAAGTCAACCAAAGTCCACACTTTGTTCTCATACATGGATTCCATCTCAGATTTCATGGCCTCAAGCCATTTTGCAGAATCTGGGCTCATCATCGCTTCCTCATAGTTCGTAGGTTTGTCATGGTCTAGTAACATGACCTCCAGAATAGGATTACCATACCACTCTGGTGCGGATCATACTCTGGTTGGCCTACGAGGTTCGGTAGTAACTTGATCTAAAGTTTCATGATCATCATCATTAGCTTCCTCACTAATTGGAGTAGGAATCACTGGAACTGATTTTTGTGATGAACTACTTTCCAATTCAGGAGAAGGTACAATTACCTCATCAAGTTCTACTTTCCTCCCACTCACTTCTTTCAAGAGAAACTCCTTCTCTAGAAAGGATCCATTCTTAGCAACGAATATCTTGCCTTCGGATCTGTGATAAAAGGTGTACCCAACAGTCTCTTTTCGGTATCCTATGAAGACACATTTCTCCAATTTGGGTTCGAGCTTATCAGGTTGAAGCTTTTTCACATAAGCATCGCATCCCCAAACTTTAAGAAATGACAGTTAGGTTTCTTGCCAAACCACAGTTCATATGGTGTCGTCTTAATGGATTTAGATGGTGCCCTATTTAATGTGAATGCAGCCGTCTCTAAAGCATAACCCCAAAACAATGGCGGTAAATCGGTAAGAGACATCATAGATCGCACCATATCTAATAAAGTACTGTTACGACGTTCGGACACACCATTATGCTATGGTGTTCCAGGTGGCGTGAGTTACGAAATTATTCCACATTGTTTCAAATGAATACCAAACTCATAACTCAAATATTCACCTCCATGATCAGATCATAGAAACTTTGTTTTCTTGTTACGATGATTTTCCACTTCATTCTGAAATTCTTTGAACTTTTCAAATGTTTCAGACTTATGTTTCATTAAATAGATATAACCATATTTGCTCAAATCATCTGTGACGGTTAGAAAATAACGATACCTGCCGCGAGCCTCAACACTCATTGGACCGCATACAACAGTATGTATTATTTCCAGTAACTCAGTTGCTCGCTCCATTGTTCCAGAGAACGGAGTCTTAGTCATCTATCCCATGAGGCTTGGTTCGCAAGCATCAAGCGATTCATAATCAAGTGATTCCAAAAGCCCATCAGCTTGGAGTTTCTTCATGCGCTTTACACCAATATGACCTAAACTCCAGTGCCACAAATAAGTCGCACTATCATTATTAACTTTGAATCTTTTGGCTTCAATATTATGAATCTGTGTATCACTACAGTCAAGATTCAACAAAAATAGACCACTCATCAAGGGTGTGTGACCATAAAAGATATTACCCATATAAATAGAACAACCATTATTCTCTGATTTAAATGAATAACCGTCTCGCATCAAACAAGATCGAGATATAATGTTCATGCTCAATGCTGATACGTCTCCATCGTATCTATAATTTTTGATTGTTTCATGCCAATATTATACAAGTTTTACATACTTTTGGCAACTTTTTATATGATTTATTAGACTAACCTATTGATGAAGTGCCCAGTGCCAGTTCCTATCTTTTGCATGTTTTTTGTATCGCAGAATATCCATATCAAACAAAGTCCAAATGCAATAAAATTTTATGGAGAATTATTTTGGAATATTCATGATTTTGGGGAGTTGGAATCACCGCAAACGGAGTCCCGTGGTGGGCACAACCCACCAAGATCCGACCCTTGAGCCAGGCGCGTGGTGGTGGGTTGTGCCCACCTCGTACGTCAGTTGGGGCTCTACTTCGGGCGCAAGGAATCTTATATCCAGAGAAAAAACCATGTTAAAATCTGAGCGCAATCAGAGTTACGGATCTTCGGAAATATAAGAAATGGTTTTCGGCCAGATCTGGGAGCGCAAAACAGAAGAGAACGGAGAGGGAGATCCAATCTCGGAGGGGCTCCCGCCCCTCCGCGGCCATGGAGACCAAGGACCAGAGAGGGAACTCTCCTCCCATCTAGGGGGAGGCCAAGGAAGAATAAGAAGGAGGGGGGCTCTCGCCCCCTCGCTTCCGGTGGCGCCGGAGTGCCGCCGGGGCAATGATCGGGACAACGACCTACATCAACAATCTTGCTACCGTCAACACCAACTCTCTCACCCTCTATGCAGCGGTGTAATACCTCTTCCCCCCATTGTAATCTCTATTTAAACATGGTGCTCAACCCCATATATTATTTCCCAATGATCTATGGTTATCCTATGATGTTTGAGTAGATCTGTTTTGTCCTGTGGATTAATCATGATCTTGGTTGGTATGATTGTATATTTTATTTATGGTGATGTCCTGCCGTTCCTCCGTTCTCGCGCAAACTGGAGGGGGCCCCCACTGTAGGGTGTTGCAATATGTTCATGGTTTGCTTACGGTGGTTTGCAAGAGTGACAGAAACTTAAACTCGAGTAGGTGGGGTATGACGTATGGGAATAAAGAGGACTTGATACTTAATGCCATGGTCAGGTTTCATGACCTTAATGATCTTTACTAGTTGTGGATGCTTGCTAGAGTTCCAATCATAAGTGCATCTGATTCAAGTAGATAAAGTATGTTAGCTCATGCCTCTCCCTCATATAAAGTTTCAAGAATAATTACCGGTACTTGTTATCGATTGCCTAGGGACAAATAACTTTCTTGTTGACACAAACCCTTTTACTAAACACCTAACTTTTATTATCTTGCAAAGTACTTCTAGTTTTACTGTTGCAAAGTAGTTCTAGCATCACACCTACAAAATAGTTTCATACCTGTTTCCGATAAAGCAAACATCAAGTGTGTGTAGAGTTGTGTCGGTGGTCGATAGAACTTGAGGGGATATTTGTTCTGCCTTTAGCTCCTTGTTGGGTTCGGCACTCTTATTTATCAAAGAAGGGTACAAATGACCCCCTATACTTGTGGGTTATCAAGACCTTTTTCTGGCGCCGTTGCCGGGGAGCAATAGCGTGGGGTGAATATGCTCGTGTGTGCTTGTTTGCTTTATCACTAAGTAGTTTCTATTTCCTGTTCTAAGTTGTTCTCTATCTTTAGTTATGGATATGGAACATGAAACACCAAAAAATTAGTGGTACTTGCTGATACGTCTCCAGCATATCTATAATTTTTGATTGTTCCATGCTATACTATATCCTGTTTTGGACATTTTGGGCTTTATTATACATTTTTATATTATTTTTGGGACTAACCTAATAACCGGAGGCCCAGCCCAGAATTGCTGTTTTTTTTGGCCTATTTTAGGTTTTCACAGAAAAAGAATATCAAACGGAGTCCAAACGGAATGAAACCTTCGGGAACGTGATTTTCGGAACGAACATGATCCAGAGGACTTGGACCCTACGTCAAGCAATCAACCAGGAAGGCATGAGGTAGGGGGGCGCGCCTACCCGCCCCCAGGCACACCCTTAACCCTCGTGGGGCCCACGTTGCTCCACCGACGTACTCCTTCCTCCTATATATACCTACGTACCCCCAAACTACCAAAAATGGAGCCAAAACCCTAATTCCACCGCCGTAACTTTTTGTATCCACGAGATCCCATCTTGGGGCCTTTTCCGGAGCTCCGCCGGAGGGGGCATCGATCACGGAGGGCTTCTACATCAACACCATAGCCCCTCCGATGAAGTGTGAGTAGTTTACTTCAGACCTACGGGTCCATAGTTATTAGCTAGATGGCTTCTTCTCTCTTTTTGGATCTCAATACGAAGTTCTCCCCCTCTCTTGTGGAGATCTATTCGATGTAATCTTCTTTTGCGGTGTGTTTGTTGAGATCGATGAATTGTGGGTTTATGATCAAGTTTATCTATGAACAATATTTGAATCTTCTCTGAATTCTTTTATGTATGATTGGTTACCTTTGCAAGTCTCTTCGAATTATCAGTTTGGTTTGGCCTACTAGATTGATCTTTGTTGCAATGGGAGAAGTGCTTAGCTTTGGGTTCAATCTTGCGGTGTCCTTTCCCAGGGACAGTAAGGGCAGCAAGGCATGTATTGTATTGTTGCCATCGAGGATAACAAGATGGGGTTTATATCATATTGCATGAGTTTATCCCTCTACATCATGTCATCTTGGTTAAAGCGTTACTCTGTTCTCTTGAACTTAATACTCTAGATGCATGCTGGATAGCGGTCGATGTGTGGAGTAATAGTAGTAGATGCAGGCAGGAGTCGGTCTACTTGTCTTGGACGTGATGCCTATATACATGATCATACCTAGATATTCTCATAACTATGCTCAATTCTGTCAATTGCTCAACGGTAATTTGTTCACCCACCGTAATACTTATGCTCTCGAGAGAAGCCTCTAGTGAAACCTATGGCCCCCGGGTCTATTTTCCATCATATTAATCTTCCAATACTTAGTTATTTCCTTTGCCTTTATTTTACTTGCATCTTTATTTCTCTTTATCATAAAAATACTAAAAATATCATCTTATCATATCTATTAGATCTCACTCTCGTAGGTGACCGTGAAGGGATTGACAACCCCTTTATCGCGTTGGTTGCGAGTAGTTTATTTGTTTGTGTAGGCACGAGGGACTCGTGCGTGGCCTCCTACTGGATTGATACCTTGTTTCTCAAAAACTGAGGGAAATACTTATGCTGCTCTGCTGCATCACCCTTTCCTCTTCAAGGGAAAACCAACGCAGTGCTCAAGAGGTAGCAAGAAGGATTTCTGGCGCCGTTGCCGGGGAGTCTATGCAAAAGTCAACATACCAAGTACCCATCACAAACCCTTATCTCCCGCATTAGATTATTTGCCATTGGCCTCTCGTTTTCCTCTCCCCCACTTCACCCTTGCCGTTTTATTCGCCCTCTCTGTTCATCCTCCCTCTCTTTCTCTATTCGCCTCTTTTTGCCCGTTTCTTGTTTGCTTGTGTGTTGGTTTGCTTGCTTGTCGTCATGGCTAGTCCCCTATCTTCTCCGTTGTCTCCCGAAAATGAATTTCTTAATTTTAAGCAAAAGGAAGTATAAAACCTAAATGATGCTTGGTATAGAATTTGCAATGCTCAAAATAGATCTACCAGGAAGCAATCTACTTGTATTCTTCTTTGCAATTTTTATGTAGGTGCTATTCCTTGGCACAGATATGTCCTTGATACCATTACCGAAGGGAACTTCTTGGGTAGCCACACTTTTGATTCCTATAATGCTATGATAGATTTGTTTGGCTCACCCCCTCTATTGGTTAATGGAACTATGTAAACTTTGGAGCATGTAATGCAAAAACTTGAAATTATTGAAAATAAAGTTTCTACCATAGAGTTAATTGAAAATTTCGATAAAAATATCCACAACCAAATTACTCAATATGGATCTAAAGTAGGAGTCACTTTGAAAAATATTAAGGAGAAGGAACCCATAGTTAATGAAAGAATAAATCATGATTCCACTAGAATCGATAAACTTGAGGGTATCATTACCAACTTGGGAACCACTTTTTCTTCCGTAAAGAATACCCCAAGTCCTCCAACTAAAATTGCCAAGCTTATGTATGTTCCTAAAAATAAGGGTGAATCCTCTAGCAAAGAAACTGCGGATCTCAAATCTATAAGTATTCATCCTAATCTTTTTACTATCATTAAGGAACCATTTGCTACTAATGATTTTTTCGATTTTGTGCCTAGAAGTTTGATTATTGATAAAAGGAAATAAACTCCTAAAGGTTATAGATGTCTTATTAAAGAATTACCAACTAAAGATACCTAGATCTATCTTCGCTTTTATGCCTAGCTAGGGGCGTTAAACGATAGTGCTTGTTGGGAGGCAACCCAATTTTATTTTTATTCCTTGCATTTTTCTCCTGTTTAGTAATAAATAATTTATCTAGACTCTGTTTTCATTGTGTTTTTTGTGTTTAATTAGTGTTTGTGCCAAGTAGAACCGTTGGGAAGACTTGGGGAAAATCTTTTTAATCTTGCTGCAAAAAACAGAAACTTTAGCGCTCACGAGAACTGCTGCCATTTTTATTCGGAAAGTGATATTTAGTTAATTATTTTTGCAGATGATTAATAGATAAATTCCTCACGTCCATCAATTTATTTTAGAATTTTTTGGGTTCCAGATCTTGCGCTAGCTACAGATTACTACAGACTGTTCTGTTTTTGACAGATTCTGTTTTCCGTGTGTTGTTTGCTTATTTTGATGAATCTATGGCTAGTAAAATAGTTTATAAACCATAGAGAAGTTGGAATACAGTAGGGTTAACACCAATATAAATAAAGAATGAGTTCATTACAGTACCTTGAAGTGATGTTTTGTTTTCTTTCGCTAACGGAGCTCACGAGATTTTCTACTTTAAGCTTTATGTTGTGAAGTTTTCAAGTTTTGGGTAAAGATTTGATGGATTATGGAACAAGGAGTGTCATGAGCCTAAGCTTGGGGATGACCATGGCACCCCCAAGATAATATAAGGACACCTAAAAGCCAAAGCTTGGGTATGCCCCGGAAGGCATCCCCTCTTTCGTCTACTTCTATCGGTAACTTTACTTGGAGCTATATTTTTATTTACCACATGATATGTGTTTTGCTTGGAGCGTCTTGTATTATTTGAGTCTTTATTTATTAGTTTTCCACAATAATCCTTGCTGCACACACCTTTTTGAGAGAGACACACATGATTCGAGATTTTTTAGAATACTCTATGTGCTTCACTTATATCTTTTGAGTTATATAGTTTTTGCTCTAGTGCTTCGCTTATATCCTTTAGAGCACGATGGTGGATTTGTTTTATAGAAACTTTTTGTTCACTCATGCTTCACTTAGATAATTTTGAGAGTCCTACAAAACAGCATGGTAAATTGCTTTAATTATGTTAGGCATTCAAGATTAATAATAAATTTTTCTTATGAGTGTGTTGAATACTATGAGAAGTATCATACTTGATAATTGTTTTGAGATATGGAGATGGTGATATTTGAGTCGTGCTAGTTGAGTAGTTGTGAATTTGAGAAATGCTTGTGTTGAAGTTTGTGATTCCCGTAGCATGCACGTATGGTGAACCATTATGTTAAGAAGTCGGAGCATGATGTATTTATTGATCCTCCTTATGAGTGGCGGTCGGGGACGAGCGATGGTCTTTTCATACCAATATATCCCCCTAGGAGCATGCGCATAGTACTTTGTTTTTATAACTAATAGATTCTTGCAATAAGTATGTGAGTTCTTTATGACTAATGTTGAGTCCATGGATTATACGCACTCTCACCCTTCCACCATTGCTAGCCTCTCTAATACCGCGCACCTTTCACCAGTATCATACACCCACCATATACCTTCCTCAAAACAGCCACCATACCTACCGATCATGGCATTTCCATAGCCATTTCGAGATATATTGCCATGCAACTTTCCACCGTTCCGTTTACTATGACATGCTCCATCATTGTCATATTGCTTCGCATGATCATGTAGTTGACATTTTAGTTGTCGCAAAGCCACCTTTCATAATTCTTTCATATAAGTCACTCATGCATCATTGCTATCCCGGTATACCGCCGGAGGCATTCATATAGAGTCATACTTCGTTCTAGTATCGAGTTGTAATCATTGAGTTGTAAATAAATAGAAGTGTGATGATCATCATTCATAGAGTATTGTCCCAATAATAATAAAAAGAGAAAGGCCAAAAAAGGCCCAAAAAAGAATAAATAAATAAATAAATAAAAAGGGGCAATACTACTATCCTTTTTCCACACTTGTGCTTCAAAGTAGCACCATGATCTTCATGATAGAGAGTCTCCTATGCTATCAATTTCATATACTAGTGGAAATTTTTCATTATAGAACTTGGCTTGTATATTCCAACGACGGGCTTCCTCGAAATGCCCTAGGTCTTCGTGAGCAAGCAAGTTGGATGCACACCCACTTAGTTCTTTTTTGAGCTTTCATATACTTATAGCTCTAGTGCATCCGTTGCATGGCAATCCCTACTCACTCACATTGATATCTATTAATGGGCATCTCCATAGCCCGTTGATACAGCTAGTTGATGTGAGATTATCTTCTCCCTTTTTGTCTTCTCCACAACCACCATTCTATTCCACATATAGTGCTATGTCCATGGCTCATGCTCATGTATTGCGTGAAGATTGAAAAAGTTTGAGAACACCAAAAGTATGAAACAACTGCTTGGCTTGTCATCGGGGTTGTGCATGATTTAAATACTTTGTGTGGTGAAGATGGAGCAATCCAGACTATATGATTTTGTAGGGATAACTTTCTTTGGCCATGTTATTTTGAAGAGAAATAACTGCTTAGTTAGTATGCTTGAAGTATTATTATTTCTATGTCAATATTGAACTTTTGTCTTGAATCTTTCGGATCTGAATATTCATACCACAATTAAGAGAATTACATTGAAATTATGCCAAGTAGCATTCACATCAAAAATTCTGTTTTTATCATTTACCTACTCGAGGATGAGCAGGAATTAAGCTTGGGGATGCTTGATACGTCTCCAACGTATCTATAATTTTTCATTGTTCCATGCTATATTATATCTTGTTTTGGACATTATTGGGTTTTGTTATACACTTATATATTATTTTTGGGACTAACCTATTAACCGGATGCCCAGCCCAGAATTGTTGTTTTTTTGCCTATTTTAGGGTTTCACAGAAAAAGAATATCAAATGGAGTCCAAACGGAAGGAAACCTTCGGGAACATGATTTTCGGAACGAACATGATCCAGGGGACATGGACCCTACGTCAAGCAATCAACCAGGAAGGCACGAGGTAGGGGGGCGCGCCTACCCCCCCAAGCGCGCCCTCCACCCTCGTGGGGCCCATGTTGCTCCACCGACGTACTCCTTCCTCCTATATATATCTATGTACCCCCAAACTACCAGAAACACAGCCAAAACCCTAATTCCACCGCCGTAACTTTCTGTATCCACGAGATCCCATCTTGGGGCCTTTTCCGGAGCTCCGCCGGAGGGGGCATCGATCACGGAGGGCTTCTACATCAACACCATAGCCCCTCCGATGAAGTGTGAGTAGTTTACTTTAGACCTACGAGTCCATAGTTATTAGCTAGATGGCTTCTTCTCTCTTTTTGGATCTCAATACAAAGTTCTCCCCCTCTCTTGTGGAGATCTATTCGATGTAATCTTCTTTTGTGGTGTGTTTGTTGAGATTGATGAATTGTGGGTTTATGATCAAGTTTATCTATGAACAATATTTGAATCTTCTCTGAATTCTTTTATGTATGATTGGTTTGGCCTACTAGATTGATCTTTGTTGCAATGGGAGAAGTGCTTAGCTTTGGGTTCAATCTTGCGGTGTCCTTTCCCAGGGACAGTATTGTATTGTTGCCATCGAGGATAACAAGATGGGGTTTATATCATATTGCATGAGTTTATCCCTCTACATCATGTCATCTTGCTTAAAGCGTTACTCTGTTCTCTTGAACTTAATACTCTAGATGCATGCTGGATAGCGGTCGATGTGTGGAGTAATAGTAGTAGATGCAGGCAGGAGTCGGTCTACTTGTCTTGGACGTGATGCCTATATACATGATCATACCTAGATATTCTCATAACTATGCTCAATTCTGTCAATTGCTCAACGGTAATTTGTTCACCCACCGTAATACTTATGCTCTCGAGAGAAGCCTCTAGTGAAACCTATGGCCCCCGGGTCTATTTTCCATCATATTAATCTTCCAATACTTAGTTATTTCCTTTGCCTTTATTTTACTTGCATCTTTATTTCTCTTTATCATAAAAATACCAAAAATATTATCTTATCATATCTATCAGATCTCACTCTCGTAGGTGACCGTGAAGGGATTGGCAACCCCTTTATCGCGTTGGTTGCGAGGAGTTTATTTGTTTGTGTAGGTGCGAGGGACTCGTGCATGGCCTCCTACTGGATTGATACCTTGGTTCTCAAAAACTGAGGGAAATACTTACGTTGCTCTGCTGCATCACCCTTTCCTCTTCAAGGGAAAACCAGCGCAGTGCTCAAGAGGTAGCACTTGCTACTCATGGAGATGGGGAACCTCCTAAAACCCTCGATGCTCGTTATGTGAAAAATATTATGCACTATTTTGATAATCTTGAGAAAACCCCATTTAACTTGATAATGGGAGTAACGTTGGATCAAGGCGAATATTTTAGGGATTATCGCTTGACTCAAAAGGGAAATCTTTTATGGGGTCAAATTGAAATGTTGCAATTGTATGCTTGGAATCTATGCGTGAGATATGATTATACTTGTTGCTCTAAGATTGAGGTTCCACACCTTCCCTATTCATGCGAATTTAATGATAATGAAACCTTGGCTTCTTATGCTAGAGGTATATATGACTATTATGATGTTGAATGAATAGAAGAGTTTGTTGCTTTTAAGGGTGCTTATGAAATTGAATCTTTGTTTGAAAAGTTTGAAGATTTTGATGATTTAGTTTATAGACCTAAAATTCTTGCTATCCTTAAATATTGCTTTGATAATTATAAATATAATTATGATATTTATGTATTTATTGAGAATAACCCCGCTGTCCAAGAAAAGATTAATATTTTGCAGGACTCTATGGAAGAAGAAATTGATGAAACCGTGAGCTCATTGGATGAAAAAGATGATGAGGATAGCGAACAACAAACGGAGGAAGAGCGGATTAGCTACCCATTCCCACCTTCTAATGAGAGCAACTCTTCAACTCATACATCTTTAATGCCCCTTCGTTCTTATCGAAGGATGAATGCTATGATAATTGCTATGATCCTGTCGATTCTTTTGAAATATCCCTTTTTTATGAACTTGATGATTGCTATGTTTGTGGCCAAGATGAAAATGTGAATGATGCTTATGGAGATGAACTTGATATTGTTCCTTATGTTAAACATGAAATTGTTGCTATTGCACCCACACATGATAGTCCTATTATCTTTTTGAATCCTCCCAACTACACTATATCGGAGAAGTTTGCTCTTGTTAAGGATTATATTGATGGGTTTCCTTTTACCGTTGCACATGATGATTTTGATGAATATAATATGCATGTGCTTGCTACTCCTACTTGCAATTATTATGAGAGAGGAACTACATCTCCGCCTCTATGTTTCCAACATGATAGAATTCCAAGAAATTGCTTATACTATGCATTGGCCTTTACTTGATGTGCATGAATTGTTCTTGTTGATACGTCTCCAACGTATCTATAATTTTTTATTGTTCCATGCTATTATATTATCTATTTTGGATGTTATTGGGCTTATTTTTACACTTCTATATTAATTTTGGGACTAACCTATTAACCGGAGGCCCAACCCAAATTGCTATTTTCTTGCCTATTTTAGGGTTTCGATGAAAAGGAATATAAAACGGAGTCCAAACGGAATGAAACCTTCGAGAACGTGATTTTCTCAACGGAAGCAATCCAGGAGACTTGGAGTATACGTCAGGCAAGCAACGAGGCAGCCACGAGGCAGGTGGGAGAGCCCACCCCCCTGGGCGCGCCCTCCACCCTCGTGGGCCCCTCGTTGCTACACCGATGTAATTCTTCCTTCTATATATATATATCCATATACCCCCAAACATCGAGGAGCAGAATAGATCGAGAGTTCCGCCGCCAGAAGCCTCCGTAGCCACCAAAAACCAATCTAGACCCATTCTGGCACCCTGCCGGAGGGGGGAATCCCTCTCCGGTGGCCATCTTCATCATCCTGGCGCTCTCCATGACGAGGAGGGAGTAGTTCACCCTCGGGGTTGAGGGTATGTACCAGTAGCTATGTGTTTGATCTCTCTCTCTCTCTCTCGTGTTGATGAGGTGATACGATCTTGATGTATCGCGAGCTTTGCTATTATAGTTGGATCTTATGATGTTTCTCCCCCTCTAATCTCTTGTAATGAATTGAGTTTTCCCTTTGAGGTTATCTTATCGGATTGAGTCTTTAAGGATTTGAGAACACTTGATGTATGTCTTGCACGTGCTTATCGGTGGTGACAATGGGATATCACGTGATCCACTTGATGTATGTTTTGGTGATCAACTTGTGAGTTCTGTGACCTCATGAACTTATGCATAGGGGTTGGCACACGTTTTCGTCTTGACTCTCCGGTAGAAACTTTGGGGCACTCTTTGAAGTTCTTTGTGTTGGTTGAATAGATGAATCTGAGATTGTGTGATGCATATCATATAATCATACCCACGGATACTTGGGGTGACATTGGAGTATCTAGGTAACATTAGGGTTTTGGTTGATTTGTGTCTTAAGGTGTTATTCTAGTATGAACTGTATGATAGATTGAACGGAAGGAATAGCTTCATGTTATTTTACTACGGACTCTTGAATAGATCGATCAGAAAGGATAACTTTGAGGTGGTTTCATACCCTACCATAATCTCTTCGTTTGTTCTCCGCTATTAGTGACTTTGGAGCTTTGTTGCATGTTGAGGGATAGTTATATTGATCCAATTATGTTATTATTGTTGAGAGGACTTGCAACTATAGTGAAAGTATGGAACCTAGGCCTTGTTCCCTAACGGGCAATGTCGTTGTGCTCACTATTATCATTAGTTACCTTGCTGTTTTATATTTTCAGATTACAAAAAACCATTATTCTACTATTCCATATTGCACTTGTATCACCATCCTCTTCGCCGAACTAGTGCACCTATACAATTTACATTGGGGTGTGTTGGGGACACAAGAGACTCTTTGTTATTTGGTTGCAGGGTTGTTTGAGAGAGACCATGTTCATCCTACGCCTCCCACGGATTGATAAACCTTAGGTCATCCACTTGAGGGAAATTTTCTACTGTCCTACAAACCTCTGCACTTGGAGGCCCAACAACGTCTACAATAAGAAGGTTGTGTAGTAGACATCAAGCTCTTTTCTGGCGCCGTTGCTGGAGAGGTTAGCGCTTGAAAGTATATCTTTAGATCTTGCAATCGAATCTTTTAGTTTCTTGTTTTATCACTAGTTTAGTTTATAAAAGAAAACTACAAAAAAATGGAATTGAGTTTGCCTCATACACTTCATCTTTTTAATATCTTTCGTGAGAATGATGGAAAGGAAAATTGTGCTCAAGTGCTAGGAGAAGAAGTCTATAAAATGTTTGGCACTAAATATTTGAATGATGAGCATGATTGAAATGTTATTAGTATGAACACTTTGAATATCCATGGTACTAATGATGATTGCACTAGTTATGATGAAAATATCTCTTATAAGCATGTCGATTTTTGTGGAGTGCATAGAGTTTGCAAGTACATACCAAACAGGGAAGATAGATTTTGCAAGAGGCATAAGTATTTGGAAACTAAATGGTTACAAGAAAGGCTAGATGTTAGTGCTGAAAATTTAAAATATCTTAGCCATACTTGTGAACTTTGCAATGAACATGGTCATTCAAATATCAAATGCAAATTGTTTCCTGTTCAAATCGTGTCCAAAAATTGTGATGACTTGATTTCCCTTGCACATCATAATGAACTTAGTTTGCTTTTGGGTTATGAAGAAATGAAACGTCAAACTAAGATTATTCCAGAATATAACCTCAAGAAATTCCTCGATATTGATCTAGAAGAAATTTATATGTATTGTGCGGTGAATTGCATCAAAAATCCTTATATTGCCAATTACATAAAGAAAAGAAAACAATAGAGGATGAAGAGAATACTAATGAAAGGGAAGATACTTCCTAATATCCTCCTATTATTTCTTATGATGAATCAGGTAACGAGGAGGAGCCTCTTATTCAACCAATCTCATTAATAAGGAGCTCCGAAAAGAGGATTAAACCCACACATGATGTGAAGAAGAAAAATAAAATACGGAGAAGCAATGGTAGAAAGGTATCTCTCCCAAATGATGTTGCTCCTATTACTCATTGTGATGATGATAATTGTTATACTTTTGGTGCCATCCATACTATTAATGATGAGAGTGATTATGCTTATGATATGAAAAGGCCCAAGCTTGGGGATGCTATGTTTGATGAGAATGACAAGTTTGAACATATATTTGCTGCAATTAATGTTTGTCCCAAGCTTGGGGATGCTACGTTTAATGAAGATGATATTTCTAGCCTCCCAAGTTTTGATATGCAAATTTGTTATGATGATAGCATGCCTCCTACTTATGATGATTATATTGATGAAAGTGGGCTTGGAAGAGTGTCAACTTTAGGAATAAATGATCCCACTATTTTGTAGGATGTTGAATCTTATTATGATAATTATGAAAGTGGATTTGGAGAGGTCATGACTTTATTTAGTGATGATTCCACTATCTTGGAAGAGGTTTCAATCAATTATGATGAGAATGAAGTTGCTACTTATGATAATTATTGTGATGATACATATGCTATAAAAAGTAGAGATGATTATATTTATAAAACTTGTCATGATTATGATTACCCTTTTTTTGAACATTACTCTTTTAATGTGGAAACAATTTATAGTATTCGAGTCTCTTATGATACTCCCACTATTCCGATTGAGAAGAATTTTGCTTATGTAGAGAGTAGTAAATTTTCTATGCTTGTAGATCATGAAAAGAATGCTTTAGGTGCTGGTTATATTGTTGAATTCATTCATGATGCTACTGAAAATTATTATGAGGGAGGAATATATGCTTGTAGGAATTGCAATAATATCAACTTTCCTCTCTATGTGCTTAAAATTTTGAAGTTATGGTTGTTTTGCCTTCCTATGCTAGTTGATTATTGTTCCCATAAGTTGTTTGCTCACAAAATCCCTATGCATAGGAAGTGGGTTAGACTTAAATGTGCTAGTCATATTCTTCATGATGCTCTCTTTATGTTTCAATTCTTATCTTTTATGTGAGCATCGTTGAAATCATCATGCCTAGCTAGGGACGTTAAACGATAGCGCTTGTTGGGAGGCAACCCAATTTTATTTTTGTTCCTTGCTTTTTGTTCTTGTTTAGTAATAAATAATTCATCTAGGCTCTGTTTAGATGTGGTTTTATGTTTTATTTAGTGTTTGTGCCAAGTAAAGCCTTTAGGACCTTCTTGGGTGATTGCTATTTGATCTTGCTATAAAAAACAGAAAGTATGCGCTCACGAGAATAATTTTCATTTTTACCAGAGAGTGATAAAATACCAATTCCACTTGCAGTAGATTAATAAAAAAAATGCCTAGGACTTCCTAATTTCTCAGGATTTTTGGGGTTCCAGAAGTTTGCGTAGTTACAGATTACTTCAGACTGTTCTGTTTTTTGACAGATTCTATTTTTCATGTGTTGTTTGCTTATTTTGATGAACCTATGGATAGTAAAAGAGTTTATAAACCATATAGAAGTTGGAATACAATAGGTTTAACACCAATATAAGTAAAGAATGAGTTAATTACAGTACCTAAGTGGTGATTTATTTTCTTATAATAACAGAGCTTACGAGTTTTCTGTTAAGTTTTGTGTTGTGAAGTTTTCAAATTTTGGGTAAAGATTCGATGGATTATGGAACAAGGAGTGGCAAGAGCCTAATCTTGGGGATGCTCAAGGCACCCCAAGGTAAAATACAAGGACAACCAAAAGCCTAAGCTTGGGGATGCCCCGGAAGGCATCCCCTCTTTCGTCTTTGTTCATTGGTAACTTTACTTGGAGTTATATTTTTATTCACCACATGATATGTGTTTTGCTTGGAGTGTCATTTTATTTTATTTTATTTTGTTTTGCTTGCTATTTGAATAAAATACCAAGATCTGAAATTCTTAAATGTTAGAGAGTCTTCATATAGTTGTATAATTATTCGACTACTCATTGATCTTCACTTATATCTTTCGGAGTAGTTTGTTGTTGCTCTAGTGCTTCACTTATATCTTTTTAGAGCACGGTGGTGGTTTTATTTTATAGAAATAGATGAACTCTCATATGTCACTTATATTATTTTGAGAGTCCTAAACAGCATGGTAATTTGCTTTGGTTGTGAATTTAGTCCTAATATGATGGGCATCCAAGAGGGATATAATAAAAACTTCCATATAAAGTGCATTGAATACTATGAGAAGTTTGATACTTGATGATTGTTTTGAGATATGAAGATGGTGATATTAGAGTCATGCTAGTTTAGTAGTTGTAACTTTGATAAATACTTGTGTTGAAGTTTGTGATTCCCGTAGCATGCACGTATGGTGAACCGTTATGTGACGAAGTCGGAGCATGATTTATTTATTGATTGTCTTCCTTATGAGTGGCGGTCGGGGACGAGCAATGGTCTTTTCCTACCAATCTATCCCCCTAGGAGCATGCGCGTAATACTTTGCTTTGATAACTTGTAGATTTTTGCAATAAGTATGTGAGTTCTTTATGACTAATGTTGAGTCCATGGATTATATGCACTCTCACCCTTCCACCATTGCTAGCCTCTCTAGTATCGTGCAACTTTCGCCGGTACCATAAACCCACCATATACCTTCCTCAAAAGAGCCACCATACCTACCTATTATGGAATTTTCATAGCCATTCCGAGATATATTGCTGTCGGTGTCAAAACCGGCGGATCTCGGGTAGGGAGTCCGAACTGTGCATCTAGGCCGGATGGTAACAGGAGGCAGGGGACAGGAAGTTTTACCCAGGTTCGGGCCCTCTTGATGGAGGTAAAACCCTACGTCCTGCTTGATTAATATTGATGATATGGGTAGTACAAGAGTAGATCTACCACGAGATCAGAGAGGCTAAACCCTAGAAGCTAGCCTACGGTATGATTGTATGTTGTGATTGTTGTCCAACGGACTAAAACCCTTCAGTTTATATAGACACCGGAGAGGGTTAGGGTTACACAAGGTCGGCTACAAAGGAGGAGATATCCATATACGTATCGCCTAGCTTGCCTTCCACGCCAAGTAGAGTCCCATCCGGACACGAGACGAAGTCTTCAATCTTGTATCTTCATAGTCTAACAGTCCGGCCAATGGAGATAGTCCGGCTATCCGGAGACCCCCTAATCCAGGACTCCCTCAGTAGCCCCTGAACCAGGCTTCAATGATGATGAGTCCGGCGCGCAGTGTTGTCTTCGGCATTGCAAGGCGGGTTCCTTCTCCGAACACATCACAAAAGAATTTGAATACGAGGATAGTGTCCGACCCTGCAAAATAAGTTCCACATTCCACCGTAGAGAGAATAATATTTTCGCAGATCTAATTCGCTGGCTTGTTTCGGCAATATGACGTTACGTCATGGCCCGATGATTATTTGAACCGTTTATTTTAACCAGCCCCACACATAACGCGAGGCAGTTTTTCGACATGCCTTGTCAAAGCAGAGACCGTGTCCCCTTATTACGGGATTCTCATCAATATGGGCATGGGTAACCCAACCGCGCCATCAACTGCGGCGCTTGGGGGATAAGCGAGTTTTACCAGGCAAGCGGGGACGCTTAGTTTCGTCCGCCCATATAAAGGGATAAGGATTCATCTTTATATCCACGCCTTCTTCTTCCTTTGCTCATCCGCTCCCGCACACTCGAGCTCTAGCGCCCAAGTCCTCACTTCCATCTCAACCTTCTCCAACCATGTCCGGAGCGGGAGGCAAGTGGATGGTCTCCTCCGTCACGGAGGGAGACATCAAGAAACTGAGGAGAGCCGGATACCTGCCCGACGACATCGCGCACCGGCTCCCAGATGAGGGGCAACTCATCTCCACTCCCAGGCCCCATGAGAGGGTGGTATTCCTCACCCATTTCCTCCGTGGACTGGGATTCCCTCTCCATCCCTCTGGGGGCTCATGTTTTATTACGGCCTGAATTTCCACGATCTAACCCCGAACTTCATCCTCAACATCTCGGCGTTTATCGTCGTGTGCGAGGCCTTCCTCCACATCAAGCCCCACTTCGGCTTATGGCTGAAGACCTTCAACGTCAAGCCGAAGGTGGTGGGCGGCCGTCAGGCGGAGTGCGGAGGCGCCATGGTGGCAAGATGCCCAACATAACATGGCTCGAGGGCTCCTTTGTGGAAACCATAAAGGGGTGGCAATCGGGGTGGTTCTATATCACCGAGCCGCGTGACCCCGCATGGGTAGCGGCCCCCGAGTTCCGATCTGACATCCCCATGCGGCTCACCTCCTAGAAAGAGAAGGGCCTGTCCTGGGGTAGTTCGAAAGAGCTGACCGGACTCCAAACATGTATTCAAAATATGGTGGACAAGAAGCTCAAGCTTGTCAACATAGTCCAGGTTATGCTCATCCGCCGGATACTCCCGTGCCAACAATGGGAGTTCACCTTGTGGGAGTTCAATCCAGCACAGCTCCGGACTCTAAACAGGCTCTTCGACACAACTCATGGAGACGCCTGGAGGGTGCTGTTTAAAAGTGCCGAGGTCCCTCCCCCTATCACTGAGGATCGCGGATTCAGCGCAAAGCGCCAAGCTAGCGCGGTAAGCTTCTTTACCTTTCACATGATACTTATTTTTTATATAGATTGGCTCTATGCGGGATCTAAACTCCCAGACCTTTGACAGGACTGGTAGAAGATGGCCGGACAGATCGACTGTCCGGCTCCTTTGCCCGAAGGCCCCGCAGACGCTCTTCTGGCGAAGATGCTGACTCCGGCCCCTTATAAGGTGCCGGAGAATACCAAGAAGGCCAAGGGAACTCGAAAGAGTTCCCAACACCAGGCGTCGTCGAACTCACTGTCCGATGACTCTGTGGCACACTCTTCCCCTGAAGACGAGGAAGAGGAAGAAGATGCTCCCCCACCGACTGGGGGAGACAAGAAAAGGAAGGCCGCACCAACTGGGAAGGCCGGAGGGTCCAAGAAGGGAAGGACTCTCCTTCCGGACAGCTCCACCGTCGCCGACGAAAGCGAAGACGAGTGGTTGCCCAGGGCCAAGCCCCCGGGGAGATCGTAAGTATTCGGATACCAAAGTTACCCATAGGATTCCTTTGTCGCACTACTTTCCCTAACGCCGAACGCAATTATGCAGGCCGCCCCGAGCCAATATCGAGGTATCATCGAACGGCTCCCTGGGCTCGTCGGACATGGATAGCGATCCAGTCCCGACTGCCACCTCCCCTCATCCTGCCGACGACGCCGAGGTGTTGTCTCAAGAGGCACCGGATCGAGGGGAGACACTCCCGGAGGCGCCTCAAGGCGACCTTCCGGACTCCGGGAGCCGCAGGGACGGGGCCCCCGAGAGCTCCGAGTTCGGCCCTCAGCCGAACACCGTGCCGGACCCTCCAGCGGTTCCGGACTCGGGAAGGCGGCCTCCTTCTAAGAGGGGCAAAACGCCTGTGCCGGTGACCTCTGTCCATCCAGAGGCACCGGACAATCTGCTAGAAGCGCTTCGCAGTGCTTCCATCGACGAGGAGCACCACACTATCATGAGTGCGGTGATCCAGAAGGCTCAGTCCGCCAAGAGCGGATTGACTGAAGCCTGTGCTAGCCTTATAACAGGCTTTGAGGTAAGTGTGTTTAAAATGTAGTAGAAATATTACCACATAGATAGTAGCCCCTGATGCTTTGTTCGGTGTTCACAAAGAAAAGCCGGACATAGGATCAAATAATATCGCAGGAGTCTAATATAAGTATGTCAATATGCATATGCAGGCTTCACTGCTGGCATCCGCCGCACTAACTGCGGAGGTCGCCGTACTGAAGCAGGACCTCGAGGGGTCCAAGAAAGAGCTCGGCCTTGCCAAGAGGCAGCTCGAGGAGAACAAGGGTAAGTAGTACTCTGTCTATAGATATGTATGTATAAAAAGGACGCGATTGCAAAATGACAGGATCGCTGTATGTTTGCCAGGGGCCTCGACCGAGGTGGCGACCCTGAAGCAAGCACTAACCAAGGCTGAAGATACAGCGGCCAAGGAGCGCACCGAGCAAGAGAAGCACGAGGCTCGGGTGGGCGAGGTGCAACAAGAGCTCCAGGCTCTCATGACAAAGCATGAGGCGTTGGAGCTTGACTCGAAGATGCGGGAGTCTGAGCTTGCCGCGGCCCTTGAGAGTGCAAAGAGTGCCAAGGCCGAGGCCCAGAAGGCCCTCCAGGAGATCGACGCGATGAAGAAGATAGCGGCGAGTAAGGCTTTCTATATGCAAAGCAAGCATGTAAAAGTAAATTAACGATTACATACCAGGATCCAGAGCTCTTCAGGAGCATTCTCAGATTTGCCCCGCAGTGTGTCCGATGCCGCACAATTTTACCAGGCCGAGGACGGAAGCTCGACGGAGAAGCTGTTCTGGTCTTAGTATGCTGAGGCCGAACATCCGGTGCCGATGAGCGACCAGCTGAAGCAAATGGTCGAGCTACATAAGGTGGCCAATCAGGCCATGAAGGGCTTTATAGTCCGGCTGTGGCCTGGCGACGCCCTTCCGAACAGCTTCTTCGGCCTGGTGAGGCGGCTTGTGGATGCTTGCCCACGGCTGGAGGTTGTCAAGCGATCCGTCTGCATTGAAGGTGCACGCCGGGCTTTCGCCCGTGTAAAAATGCAGTGGGTCAAGCTAGACGCCGTTAAGCTGATCAAGGAGGGGCCGCCGGAGGGCAAGGAGCACCGCCACCCCGAGATGTATTACGAGGGTGTTCTGTCGGGTGCCCGTCTTATCGCGGATGAGTGTTCGAAAGATGTAATATTTGAGTAAACTTGCTCGTTTTATCCTGTATGTATGAAAACTTGTTTCATATGCGCTATGCAACGCTTGTTGGAATTTAAAATATTACCTTCTGTTTGGCTGTTTATCCAATCTGAGAGATGGCTAGTCCTCGGCTTCTGCCCCCATGCCACGAGTGCTGGGGTATTCGGGATAAACCTGAGCACTCTTGTTCCCATGTTTGGGTCCTTCGAGGGAGGTGCTCAGCACAACGAACAAGGCAACCGGACTAATATTGCTTTATCACTCTCACTTAGCCATAGAATTCTATAATTATAAATTTCGGCGAAGCCCCTGGTATTCGGAAGGCCGAATTCGGGGCGTGATACACGCCTTTAAGCCGGACAGGGCCGGCCCCTCGCCCTAAGCGGCATAAGTCTTTAGGGACTCGAAAAACCTCGCCGAACAGCGACCAGTCTCTCACCTTATCATGACAGTCAGTTTTAGCTTTCTCTACTGAGGTGCTCAGCCCGGCAGAACCGGGGCACAATCGCAGTAGTTCTCCTAGCGCTACCTTAGCCGATAGAGCGGAACATACGGTACCAAAACATAGGAGCCGGGCAAACCCAACATTTGACCAAAGACATGATTCGGAGCTGATGCATATAATGCTATAAGTTCGGGGTGCCGCACTAGTGAAAGTGTTCGGACTTTTCACACCGCATTGTGGGGTACGTGAGCCCCTGGTGTATTGGCCGTACCAAAGTGTACGGTTTCAAGGCGTCGTTAATGAACACACACACACACACACATATATATAATGCAATAATGGTCGTAATGTAATGCATTGTTTATTAAAAAGCTGCGTTAAAGCAGAGTGATACAGATAGTGCGATAAGCAAAAAGTAGGACTAAGTCCCTTCCAAGGGCGAGCTGAGGGATGATATGAAATCTGAGATCAACCTGGGAATTCCGTTGTATAACGTAGCTGTCTGCCTTCTTGGTTGCTGCATCATGTGTTCAGCAATAGTGCTGCCGGACAGTGTTTCCAGAGATTAAGGTCCTAAAAAAAGGAAAAATAACTAAACGGGAAGCCCCTAGTGCGGTTTAGGCCGCGTTTTGGGGCGTGCCGCAGTTGTGCCCCCCTCCCCACCTGTGCCCATGGTATTTTTAATGCGTAATTATGTACACACGGCACGAATATCACCGTTGGGCTGGGATTGGGGTGGCCGCCGTATTGCTACGCGAGCTCAGATCGCGCCAGGCGGTCTATTTGCCGATTGCCTCGAGCGCGCTTGAAGGTGTCCGGGCTTTGAAACGCCGAACTGGTTGATTGCCTTGAGAGGCTGCTTTGCGCTTCTGCTGCGAGGGCCGCGGTGTGCTCCTCTGTTCGGAGGGAGCGCTCTATGTTTCCATTGACTGTAATAACTCCGTAGGGTCCTGGCATCTTGAGCTTGAGGTATGCATAATGCGGTACCGCATTGAATCTAGCAAATGCGGTTCGCCCGAGCAGCGCATGATAACCACTGTGGAACAGGACTATATCGAAGATTAACTCTTCGCTTCGGAAGTTATCCGGGGATCCGAAGACCACTTCCAGTGTAATTGAGCCTGTGCAATGGGCCTCTATGTGTGGAATAACGCCCTTAAAGGTCGTTTTTGTGGGTTTGATCCTTGAGGGGTCTATACCCATTTTGCGCACTGTGTCCTGATAATGCAGGTTCAGGCTACTGCCGCCGTCCATAAGGACTCAAGTGAGGTGAAATCCGTCGATGATTGGGCTAGGACCAGTGCGGCAAATCCGCCATGACGGATACTAGTGGGGTGGTCCCTGCGATCGAAGGTGCTCAGGCAGGACCAAGGGTTGAACTTTGGGGCGACTAGCTCCAACGCATATACGTCCCTGAGCGCATGCTTCCGCTCCCTCTTGGGGATGTGGGTTGCGTATATCATGTTCACCGTCCGCACTTGCGGGGGAAACCTCTTCTATCCTCCGGTGTGCGGCTGTCGGGGTTCCTCCTCGTCATCGCTATGCGGCCCCTTGTCCTTGTTTTCGGCAATTAACTTGCCGGCCTGCTTGAACACCTAACAATCCCTGTTGGTGTGATTGGCTGGCTTGTCTGGGGTGCCGTGTATTTGACACGAGCGATCGAGTATACGGTCCAAGCTGGACGGACCCGACGTACTTTGTTTGAATGGCTTTTTCTGCTGATCGGGTTTAGAGCCTTTGAATCCGGCATTGACTGCCGTATCCTCAGTATTTTCGCTATTAATGCGGCGCTTATGCTTGTTGCGACGTGACCTACTATTGCGGTCCTTGGTATCTAAGGTACCATGGTTTTTTGATATGTTATTACTACGAGCCAGCCAGCTGTCTTCTCCCGCACAAAAGCGGGTCATGAGCGTCGTGAGAGCTGCCATAGATTTCGGCTTTTCCTGACCAAGGTGCCGGGCTAGCCACTCATCTCGGATGTTGTGCTTGAAAGCCTCTAAGGCCTCTGCATCCGGACAGTCGACGATTTGATTTTTCTTTGTAAGGAACCGAGTCCAGAACTGCCTGCCCGACTCTTCTGGCTGCTGAATTATGTGGCTCAAATCATCGGCGTCTGGTGGTCACACATAAGTGCCCTGAAAGTTGTCGAGGAATGCGGCTTCCAGATCTTCCCAACAGCTAATGGAGTCTGCTGGCAAGCTGTTAAGCCAATGCCGCGCTGGTCCTTTGAGCTTTAGTGGGAGGTATTTGATGGCGTGTAAGTCATCACCACGGGCCATGTGGATGTGGAGGAGGAAGTCCTCAATCCATACTGCGGGATCTGTTGTACCGTCGTATGATTCAATGTTTACAGGTTTGAAACCTTTTGGGAATTGATGTTCCATTACTTCGTCTGTGAAGCATAAGGGGTGTGCGGTGCCTCTGTATTGGGCTATATCTCGACGCAGCTCGAATGGGTCTTGCCCGCTGTGTTCGGCCCGGCCGGGTTTGCTTTTACTGTATCCGGCGTGACGTTTGTCGCCTGGTAGAGTGGTACGCCCTCGTGATCCGTAGATCGATCTTGAATGTTTTGCCTTGTCCTCCAACATGTCTAGCAGGTCTAGCGTATCTCCCCATGCCTTTTTATTTGAATGGCGTTGGGGTGGAGGCTGAGTTTTTGGCTGGAATGCCTCTCTATCGCGGCCACGAGGTGGCCGATCAGCCGTGTCATACGCTTCTTCTTTCAATCGGGGTAGTAACCTGCGCCTTGGGTAACTCTTGGAGGGGCGCTCGAGTTTATATTCCTCGGCCGCGAGGACTTCAGTCCATTTGTCAGCTAGCAGATCTTGATCAGCTTGAAGCTGCTGCTGCTTTTTCTTCAGGCTATTTGCCGTGGCCATAAGCCGGCGCTTGAAGCGCTCTTGTTCGACGGGATCCTCTGGGACGGCGAATTCATCGTCGCCGAGGCTTGCCTCGTCTTCGGAGGGGGGGATGTAATTGTCATCCTCCTCCTCTCCATCTAGCACTCTCTTAGGAGAGTTGGCTCCTTCATCCTCCTGCTCTAAGTCTTGCTGGAGGGGATTGTTGTTGTCTTCGGCACTGTCCGGAGTATTATTATCTCCTTTGCCGGTATCACCACTTTTGCTTTGGAGGGACTTAGGGCGGCGCCGCTGACGTCGACACCTAGGTTGCTTCTTGGAGGGGTCATCCTCCGTTATCTCGTCGCCATTGCCTTCATTGGGTGTATCCACCATGTATATGTCATATGACGAGGTGGCTTTCCAGTGCCCTATAGGTGCTGGTTCATGTTCGTCTCCTACATCGTCATCCATACCGTCGATGTCTTCAGAGTCGAAGTCGAGCATGTCGGTTAAATCATCGACAGTGGCTACGAAGTGGGTGGCGGGTGGGCGTCGAATTTCTTCGTCGTCCGCATCCCAATCCTGTTGGCCATAATCCGGCCAGGGCTCTCCTGACAGAGAGAGGGACCTTAGTGAATTCAGAATATCGCCAAAGGGCGAGTGCTGAAAGATATCTGCGGCGGTGAATTCCATAATCTGCGGTGGTGAATTCCATAATCGGCGTCCAATAGGATTCAATTGGCAGGGGCGCGGGCGGTTCAGAGTCAGAAAAAGAGTCCGGCACCTTGGTGTCATGGGCTGCGTAGAGGATTATGCTGGTGTTTGGCTCGATTGCCGTTGAGACTGCAGTCCCTGAGGCGGTGTCTAACCACCCGTCCTCGATTGGCGCAGTTGGCTCCGAGCTAAGGGTCAGAGCAGATGTGGGTGCGGCCTCTGGGGTACTTTTCGGCGGCAGAGCTAGGTCATACCCATCGCGACAGTGCGGCGTGCCCGGCTGTGGCTCGAATCCGTCGAAGATCAAGTCTCCGCGGATGTCGGCCGTGTAGTTCAAACTTCCAAATCTGACCTGATGGCCAGGGGCGTAGCTTTCAATCTGCTCCAGATGGCCAAGCGAATTAGCCCGCAGTGCAAAGCCACCGAATACGAAGATCTGTCCGGGGAGAAAAGTCTCACCCTGGACCGCATCACTATCGATGATAGTAGGAGCCATCAAGCCTAACGGCGATGACACAGAGGAACTCTCAATGAAAGCACCAATGCCGGTGTCAAAACCGGCGGATCTCGGGTAGGGGGTCCGAACTGTGCGTCTAGGCCGGATGGTAACCGGAGGCAGGGGACACGAAGTTTTACCCAGGTTCGGACCCTCTTGATGGAGGTAAAACCCTACGTCCTGCTTGATTAATATTGATGATATGGGTAGTACAAGAGTAGATCTACCACGAGATCAGAGAGGCTAAACCCTAGAAGCTAGCCTACGGTATGATTGTATGTTGTGATTGTTGTCCTACGGACTAAAACGCTTCAGTTTATATAGACACCGGAGAGGGTTAGGGTTACACAAGGTCGGTTACAAAGGAGGAGATATCCATATACGTATCGCCTAGCTTGCCTTCCACGCCAAGTAGAGTCCCATCCGGACACGAGACGAAGTCTTCAATCGTGTATCTTCATAGTCTAACAGTCTGGCCAATGGAGATAGTCCGGCTGTCCGGAGACCCCCTAATCCAGGACTCCCTCAATTGCCATGCAACTTTCCATCATCCCATTATTATGACACGCTTCATCATTGTCATATTGCTTGCATGATCATGTAGTTGACATCGTATTTGTGGCAAAGCCACCATTCATAATTTTCATACATGTCACTCATGCATCATTGCACATCCCGGTACACCACCGGAGGCATTCACATAGTCATATCTTGTTCTAAGTATCGATTTGTATTTTTTTGAGTTGTAAGTAAATAAAGTGTGATGATCATCATTATTAGAGCATTGTCCTAGGTGAGGAAAGGATGATGGGGACTATGATTCTCCCACAAGTCGGGATGAGACTCCGGACGAAAAGAAAAGAAAAAAAAGATAAAGGCCATAAAAAAGGAGGGCCAAAAAATGAGAGAAAAAGAGAGAAGGGACAATGTTACTATCCTTTTTCCACACTTGTGCTTCAAAGTAGCACCATGATCTTCATGATAGAGAGTCTCCTATGATATCACTTTCATATACTAGTGGGAATTTTTCATTATAGAACTTGGCTTGTATATTCCAATGATGGGCTTCCTCAAATTGCCCTAGGTATTCGTGAGCAAGCAAGTTGGATGCACACCCACATAGTTTATTTTGTTGAGCTTTCATACACTTATAGCTCTGGTGCATCTGTTGCATGGCAATCCCTACTCACTCACATTGATATCTATAAATGGGCATCTCCATAGCCCGTTGATACACCTAGTTGATGTGAGACTATCTTCTCCTCTTTTGTCTTCTCCACAACCGCCATTCTATTCCACCATAGTGCTATATCCATGGCTCATGCTCATGTATTGCGTGAAGATTGAAAAAGTTTGAGAACATCAAAAGTACGAAACAATTGCTTGGCTTGTCATCGGGGTTGTGCATGATTTAGATATGTTGTGTGGTGAATATGGAGCATAGCCAGACTATATGATTTTGTAGGGATAACTTCCTTTGGTCATGTTATTTTGAGAAGACATAATTGCTTAGTTAGTATGCTTGAAGTGTTATTATTTTTATGTCAATATTGAACTTCTGTCTTGAATCTTATGGATCTGAACATTCATGCCACAATAAAGAGAATTACTTAGAGAAATATGTTAGGTAGCATTCCACATCAAAAATTCTGTTTTTATCATTTACCTACTCAAGGACGAGCTGGAATTAATCTTGGGGATGCTGATACGTCTCCAACGTATCTATAATTTTTTATTGTTCCATGCTATTATATTATCTATTTTGGATGTTATTGGGCTTATTTTTATACTTTTATATTATTTTTGGGACTAACCTATTAACCGGAGGCCCAACCCAAATTGTTGTTTTCTTGCCTATTTTAGGGTTTCGATTAAAAGTAATATCAAACGGAGTCCAAACGGAATGAAACCTCGTGATTTTCTCAACGGAAGCAATCCAGGAGACTTGGAGTATACGTCAGGCAAGCAACGAGTCAGCCACGAGGCAGGGGCACGCCCACCCCCTGGGCGCGCCCTCCACCCTCGTGGGCCCCTCGTTGGTCCACCGAAGTACTTCTTCCTTCTATATATATCCATATACCCCCAAACATCGAGGAGCAGAATAGATTGGGAGTTCCGCCGCCAGAAGCCTTCGTAGCCACCGAAAACCAATCTAGACCCGTTATGGCACCCTGCCGGAGGGGGGAATCCCTCTCCGGTGGCCATCTTCATCATCCCGGTGCTCTCCATGACGAGGAGGGAGTAGTTCACCGTCGGGGCTGAGGGTATGTACCAGTAGCTATGTGTTTGATCTCTCTCTCTCTCTCGTGTTCATGAGGTGATACAATCTTGATGTATCGCGAGGTTTGCTATTATAGTTGGATCTTATGATGTTTCTCCCCCTCTACTCTCTTGTAATGAATTGAGTTTTCCCTTTGAGGTTATCTTATCAGATTGAGTCTTTAAGGATTTGAGAACACTTGATGTATGTCTTGCATGTGCTTATCTGTGGTGACAATGGGATATCACGTGATCCACTTGATGTATGTTTTGGTGATCAACTTGCGAGTTCCGTGACCTCGTGAACTTATGCACAGGGGTTGGCACACGTTTTCGTCTTGACTCTCCGGTAGAAACTTTGGGGCACTCTTTGAAGTTCTTTGTGTTGGTTGAATAGATGAATATGAGATTGTGTGATGCATATCGTATAATCATACCCACGAATACTTGAGGTGACATTCGAGTATCTAGGTGACATTAGGGTTTTGGTTGATTTGTGTCTTAAGGTGTTATTCTAGTATGAACTCTATGATAGATTGAACGGAAAGAATAGCTTCATGTTATTTTACTATGGACTCTTGAATAGATCAATCAGAAAGGATAACTTTGAGGTGGTTTCGCACCCTACCATAATCTCTTCGTTTGTTCTCTGCTATTAGTGAGTTTGGAGTGACTCTTTGTTGCATGTTGAGGGATAGTTATATGATCCAATTATGTTATTATTGTTGAGAGGACTTGCACTAGTGAAAGTATGAACCCTAGGCCTTGTTTACTAACATTGCAATACCGTTTGTGCTCACTTTTATCATTAGTTACCTTGCTGTTTTTATAATTTCAGATTACAAAAACCATTATCTACTATCCATATTGCACTTGTATCACCATCTCTTCGCCGAACTAGTGCACCTATACAATTTACCATTGTATTGGGTGTGTTGGGGACACAAGAGACTCTTTGTTATTTGGTTGCAGGTTTGTTTGAGAGGGACCATCTTCATCCTACACCTCCCACGGATTGATAAACCTTAGGTCATCCACTTGAGGGAAATTTGCTTCTGTCCTACAAACCTCTGCACTTGGAGGCCCAACAACGTCTACAAGAAGAAGGTTGTGTAGTAGACATCACTTGTATGACATGCCGATGCATGGGAAGAGAGTTAGACTTCGTCATTGCTTGATATATGTTTCTTTGTGCTCACTACTAAATGCCAAATCATTGTTAATTCAAATTGGCTTTGATATACCTTGGGATCCGGGTGGATCCATTACTTGAGCACCTTATGCCTAGCTTAATGGCTTTAAAGAAAGCGCTGCCAGGGAGACAACCCGGAAGTTTTAGAGAGTCATTTGTTTTTGTTGAGTGTTTTCATAAAGTTTATAAAATAGAGGGGAACTTAAAAAAATTTCACAAAAGAGAAGCAATTGGAAGTTATGCATTGGAGAAGTGAGGGTCGACCTTGAACACTTGTGTTCATGCTCATGGAAACAATGTAGAATTTTTCATGAAGATTCTCACAAAAATAATTATCCCCTTGTACAATTCCATTGTATTATAAAAATAATGTGCCAAGATTTGCCTTTAGGATGATTAGACTGCTTGTTGGTTTGTGCGGGGCAAAACAGAAACTTTGGCTGTAGTGCTTGATTTACATTTTTTTGCTGGAACGTCAAATGGTTCTAAAACTTTTTGCACCGTATTTCTATATTTCCCTAATTTTTTAGAATTTGTTGAGTTACAGAAGTATGGTGGATGTTCGAATCTTTACAGACTGTCCTGTTTTCATAGATTGCTGTTATAGCTTCATTATTTGCATATGTTTGAATTCTTGTTGAAGCCTCCTTGACTTGGGGCCATAGAATTATGATAGAATACAGTGGGTAATGTTTGTTTATAATTATACAATAATGTTACAGCATTATATGATGGTATTTCATTGCCATATTCACTAACCCTGCCACTAAAGGTTTGGTTAAGTTTTGTGTGGATGAAGTGTTCGAAGATCGAGGAGGTCTCGATGTGAGGAGAAGGAGGCCAAAGGCACCCCAAGTAAATATTCAAGGAGACCCGAGCATCCAAGCTTGGGGATGCCCCGGAAGGCATCCCATCTTTCTTCAACAAGTATCGGTATGTTTTCGGTTTCGTTTCGTTCATGCGATATGTGCAAATCTTGGAGCATCTTTTGCATTTAGTTTTAACTTTTCTTTTATGCACCATGCTGGTATGAGATAGTCCATGGTTGATTTATAGAATGCTCATTGCACGTCACTTATATCTTTTGAGTGTGGCTTTATAGAATGCTTCATCTGCTTCACTTATATCATTTGAAGTTTGGATTGCATGTTTCTCTTCACATAGAAAACCGTTATTTGGAATGCTCTTTTGCTTCACTTATATTTGTTAGAGCATGGTCTTTTGTAGAAAGAATTAAGCTCTCATGCTTCACTTATATCTATTTAGGGAGTCAAAAGGAATTGGTCAATTGCATGGTTAGTCATAAAAACCTACATAAAACTTATGGATCGCTGAATATGATATGTTTGATTCGTTGCAATAGTTTTACGATATAGAGATGGAATATGTGGGAGGTTGTCGGGGGACTAATCCACGAACACCTATGGGACCGACGGACCGAGTCCCTTTCGGTTCGGCAGGGGCGAGGGTCGCACGAAGAGCGGATCGAGGCGAAGCACACGAGCGGTTTACCCAGGTTCTGGCCGCACGGATGCGTAAAACCCTACTCCTGCTTTGTGGTTGGTATTGAGTTCTTGCTCGGGAGCGCAGAGTGCTACAGTACCTCCCAGCAGCTAACGAGACCGAGCGTGAATGTTTTTTTTCTTTTCCCCTCTACGTTGCGCACGGGCCTCCTTTTATATACTCAAGGGGTCACCGACAGGTGGCAACGGAGACAAAGGGTAAAAATGGAAAGGTGCTGCGGTTGGTACAGCTACCTGCTACAGTGTATCATACCTAACCCTGACGGCAGGGGACAAGGTCATTAAATGCCCGTCTGCGTCGCCTAAAAAGTGCAAAAGGGACCGTCAGGGGCGCCACCGCTTGCCACGATGGCAATCTTGTCAGCGCCGTTCGCCACTGCGCACCGCTGGCTGCACAGCCTCCCGCCACGCATGCCTGGAAGGGTCCCAGAGCGACACGTTGGTGGATGTGCTAGAGCGCGGTCACAGAGTGGTGGCTTGCCGCGGCAAGCGCCTTGCCGCGGTCGTTGTCTTGTCGCGTCCGGGAACTTGTCGCTCACCGGGCCTTGCCGGGACGCGTGGCGCGTCGCGGCAAGTTCCTTGAAGTGCCTTGTTTGGCCTTCCCGGCAAGCTCCTCTTGCCGGGGTCTTGAGATGCCTTTGTTGGCCTTCCCGGCAAGCTCCTCTTGTCGGGGTCTTGTCTCCTTCTTGAAACGCCTTGGTTGGCCTTCCCGGCAAGCTCCTCTTGCCGGGGTCTTGTCTCTTTGGTTTGGATACTTTGTCCTTGAATGGCTCCAAAGGAACCATGGATGACCTTGGCGGTCACCCAGCAAGCCTTGCCGCGGGATGCTGCGACTGCCCGTGCACAAGTTCGGGATACAAGGGTACCCCTACTCTAGTACACCGACAGGAGCCCCCGGGCCTGGGCCATACACGGTGCCGAGCGCTGTTGGGCCAGGCCCAAAACAGGGCACGGGCACGCGCGGCCTAGGTTACGCCGTATCTTTCTCCGCATCCACCGCGCCCTCCCCGAACGGCACGCATTGAATGCGGCGTCGTGGGAGAGATCGTGGGGGGTTTCTTTATTCGGAAATGCGGAACGTCCGCCCCCTCCCTCTTTATAAGCAGAGGAAACAGGGGTAGTTCGCCCATTCGCCAGTTGCTGCTTCAATCTCGGAAATCTCCGCCGCTCCCTTGTCTTCCCAAAGTCGAAAGAGAGCAGCCCTCCGCCCCCCATCGCCACCAGCACCACCAACGCCGTCGACCTCCTCCACAACTTCCGCCATGGCTCCAAAAGCCGACAAGGGGAAGGTTGTGAAGTCGACCGAGGCGCAGCGGCTTGCGGCGCTGCGAAAGGAGCGGGCGGTCTTTCCCCCCAAGCTCGCCGCGAGGGAGCTGAGGGAGAACTACTACCTCTTCTAGTCGACGGAGACGCGAGCGCATCCGCGCACGAAGGTACTTCCCGCCGCCGCTTGGAAGATGGCTCCAAACGGATACCCTTTCTTCGCCTTGTTCTTCTACTGCGGGCTCTGCCCGCCCTTCTCTGAATTCTTCTGCGATATCATGAACACCTACGGGTTCCACCTCCTTGACTTCACCCCCAATGTCGTTCTGACCATGGCAGTTTTCGCACATCTCTGCGAAAACTTTGTCGGAGTCCATCCCAATGTAGCCCTTTTTCGCCACTTCTTTATGCCCCGAGTAGAGAGAGGAGAGCCTTTATCCGGCGGGATCGCCTGGATCTCAAGGGCCGGCAAGAAGGACACTTATCTGGAAGGAGAGTTCCGTGGCAAGTGGGAGGAATGGAGAGCAGACTGGTGCTGGATTGACGAGGAGAACCCGCAGCCATTCACCGCCCGGCGCCAAACCCCAGTAGCACGCGGCAGCGATTGGAGTGACGTGGCCCCGGAAGACGACAGGCTGAAGATTGCTGTCACCCGGATCCTTCGCCTCAGGCTTGCCGGGCTGACTGTAGGCGCTGTTGGCGCAGATTTTCTTCGCCGCCGCATCGCCCCCCTGCAGGAACGAGGGAGACCCGCCTGGGAGTTCAAGAATGCAGCAGATATCATGAGGCTGCGGCCGGGCCTCAACTTCAACTTCACTGTTCTGGAGCTCAACGCAATGCTCCAGGAGCTGTTCAAGTATGACCCTCAACATCCCGAAGTGTTCAGGTTGCCGGGGGGTGTTGTTCCGTTGTGCAACAACTCCGCGCTCGACCGAATCCGCGCAATAATGCCGCTGTGCGATTCGCATGGAATTGTCCCAACTTGGCAAGAGCCTGCAGACGATGTCGTGCAGCAATTCTTTGATGACTTGGTAGAAGTGCCGATCCGCTCCGACGAGAAAGATAGCCTCACCCGCGACACCACCGATGCGGAGATGACACGCATCGCCACTAGGCTGGAAGAGGCGGCGGCAGCCGCAGCCGCGGGCGAATTTGGATTCACCGTGGAGGAGGCAGAGGCAGTAGAGGCGGCAAGCCGTGCCGAGCGAGGGGAGCCCGCCGGCGAGAAAGAGCTTGCCGGTCATGGCGTCGAGTCGAGCGAGCCCGCCAAGGATACGAGCGGCTCGCTGGAAATCAACTCCTCCTCCTCCTCATCTTCGGGCAGCTCGCCGCAAGCAGAGCCTCCATCCCCACCAAGAAGGCGTCTCCGCAAGGCCAGTGACGTAGCGGAGCGGCAGGCGGGTCAACAGTCGCCGCGCCGCATGACACGCTCCACCGCGGCAAACACCGTTGCCGCGGGAGCACCTCATGCTGCGACGGCAACTGGAGCAGGGTCTAGCCGGACCACCGCTTCTGCTCCTGCCGTTTCTCATGCCACGACAGCAATCGGAGCGGGGTCGTCTCAGACCACCGCCACCGTTCCCGCCAAGCGGCCAAGGGAAACTACTCCTCCGCCTCATCGCGCCGAGCGTGAGCCGGATTTCGACTTCTCCGCGTTCAGCTCCGACGAGGAAGAAGAAGAGTAAGATCGTCTTGTTGTACTTGTAGTTCTTCAATTCTTGCTGTTTTGTCTTGTATCTCATTTGCTTTACTCTGAACTTGTTCCTCTTTAGGACTCTGGCCCAGAGAGCAGCGAAGAGAGCCAAGGTCCCGGTGATCGTCATCGAGGACGAACCCACTGCGATAGCAGGGGGTGCGCCCGAGACAACCTTGCTGGACCCGACAACTTTTCTCTAGAGCAGCCCCTAGCGTAAGTATATGGTTTGCTTTCCGCCGTGAGGTGCGCATGGATACTCTGTCTTTGCTGATATCTGACTGTTGGTTTGTGTAGGAGCAGAGCAGCCCCACCAGGAGCCAAGGGAGAGTCCTCCGGCAAGGGAGAGCTTTCCGATAAGGGAGAAGTCTCCGGCAAGGGACAGCACCAGCGGCCCCCCGACGGCGGAGACCACGACTGCAGAACCCGGTACAGGTAATCCTTTCGCTGCAAGACTTCCCTTGGGTTCTTCTTCTTTTGATCTTCTTGGGTTTTTGCTTGACTCTTCTCCTTTTTCTGGCTGTCAGACCCATCTGCTACGGAGCCGATGGAGACCGAGGTTGCTCCCGACGACGTCGCTGCCACCGAAGAAGCAGCTGGTGCTGACGATCCCGCCGGCGCAGAGGCCGCCAAGGCTGCCGCCGCAGCAACTGGCGAGGGGTCTGGCGATCGCACTGACGGCCCTGAGGCCGCAGGAGCGCCAGGCGCTACATCGACCGCCGACTCGTCCACCGCTGCCGCAGCGCCAGGCTCCAAAGAGCCCCAGCCAGGCGTCTACTTGAAGGTCGGCGATGGCGTCTTCATCAACCTCCCCTGGGCGTCAAGCTCCAGGGCACCGGTCGAGGGAGAGATCTTCGATGGGGAGGTGCTCGCCTCCGCTGGGCTGACGCTGGTTGACGCGCCGAGCAGCAGCCGCAACGAGCCTGAGGAAGAGCGGCTGCTGCGGAACTTGTTGGCGCTCTACCGCGCGCGGCAAGCCAAGCTGGAATCCCGCGAGGCGCTTGTCGCGAAGGCGGGAGCAGACATCAAGAAGCGTGCGGAGGAGCTCCGGGGTCTCCACCAGGAAGCTGTCCGGTCCCTGGCGGAGGAGCGGGAGCAACTCGCCGAAGAGCAGAAGGCCTTCCTCCTCGAGAAGGCTGATGTCAGAGAGCAACAGCGGCTTGCCGCTGAGAAGCTGTCTGCGCAGGAGGGCGAGCTGGCGCAGCGGAAGTTCAACCTTGATGCCCACGAGGAGGAGCTTGCCGCGCGCGAGCGAACATTCGGCGGAGCCCTCAAGCAAGCGGAGGATGCTGCCGCAGCCGCCGAGGCCCCCAAGAAGGATCTGGAGACGAAGGTGGCACAGCTGGAGGCCGATCTCGTCGAGAAGGGCAAAGAGCTTAGGGCCGCCAAGGACTCCAACGCGGATCTTGAGTTGAAGCTGACCACTTTGACCAAGACGCTGGACGGCGCCAAGGAGCAGGTGGTGGCCTTGAAGGAGGAGATCAAGGCCGACAAGGCGCTGCTGGAGAGTGCTGCCGCCGCCCAAAACGCTTTTAAGGAGACTGTGGAGCACTGGACGGAGAGTCTTGTGAATGTTGCCGCAGACATTGACAGGGAGCTGGCGCAGCTGGGGATGGAGGATCTCGGGTATCCCTCCGACGAGAACCTCCAACCCAGCGCCAAGCTCGTCTTGTTCTTCAAAGGCGTGGCGACGGCCCTCCAGCGACTCCGGGAGAGGATCCCAAAGCAGCTGGCCGACGAGTCACGCAAAATCAGCGCGGGAGCTCTTCAAAAGGTGTTGGTGAAGTTGGCCTTCCATAACCCGGGCCTCAACCTCACCAACGTCCTCAAGACCCTGCCGCCGGATGCTGATCTGGAGGCGCTCAAGACCCTTGTCGCACCCATTGTGGACAAGGTGAGCGGGATCAGGAGGATTGAGGGCGATCGCGTAGACTAGGCCGCCCGTTTCTTCTTTTCTTGTCGCTGTTTGTCATGTTATGAAAACACTCTGTTAGAGCCGCGACAAGCTATCTTTGTAATATAACTCTATTCCGGGTAATGATTGCAATGTTATTCCCTTCACTTGATTCCTCCCTTTGTATGTTTTTTTACCCTACGCTTTTAGGGAACTTGCCGGTGCAGGCACCTGAGCCGCGAGCGCTGAGTGCGGGACGTCAGCAGCCTCCTGGCGGTGCCGCTACCGACAAGAAACCTTGTCGCAACTAGTTGCAGCTCACTTAAGTCGTTGAGCGGACTCGAAACAAAATAAGGGCGCAACTAGCTACAAGTTGGTTCCTCCGCGCACAGGTTTTCCATACAAAGTGCGGTCGTTCAAGGGAGATAACTTAAAATTTTTAAAAATCTGATTGCTCAAACTTTGGCAACTTAGCTTTTCTGTTGTTTGCTTCCCGGTAAGGCGAAACTTTCTTGAACGACGCCTGGTCCATACCATCATCTTCTCCTTCCCCCCCGGCAAACTTGTGGGCAAGGGAACCTTCCTTTCCTTGAGAAAAAAGAAAGAGGAGAAAATAAAGATATGGAGCCTTACGGCTCGTTATTACTTACCGTGGAGTAGGTGCTGCACAAAGTGTCAGATAACACATATGCAAAAAATAGAATGCATGAAATTGATAAGATGTGCGGAGCACATGAGCTTTACTTATGCACGGGGTCTGCGCCCGGCTTTGTACAAAGGATTACATGCAACAGCAGCAAGACTTGTACAAAAGGTGGTTGCCGGAACAGGTTCCGGCAACCGCGCCTTACGGGTAAAACTTAAGAAGATGCTCAATGTTCCAGGAATTGCTCACCGGAATGCTATCTTCGGTCTCAAGGCGGACAGCGCCAGGCCTAGTGACTTGTTTCACCCGGTAAGGACCTTCCCACTTCGGCGTCAACTTGTTGGAATTCTTGGCGGACTGAACACGCCGAAGAACAAGGTCGCCTTCCTCGAGACTTCTGGCGTTAACTTTGTGGCTATGGCAGCGGCGCAAAGCTTGCTTGTAGCGAGCAGCTCGTACAGCAGCCTGAAGACGGTCTTCCTCAAGGAGCAGCGCGTCATCTTGTCGCAACTGCTCTTGCTCAAGCTCATCATAAGCGAGCACTCGAGGTGACCCGTATACGAGTTCCGTGGGGAGAACTGCCTCTGCTCCATAGACTAGAGCGAAAGGTGTCTGGCCAGTGGCTCGATTTGGCATCGTCCTGATCGACCAAAGAACCACCGGCAGCTCCTCGATCCAGTTTCTTCCGCACTTGTGCAGCCTGTCGAAGGTCCTGGTCTTGAGTCCACGCAGCACTTCAGCATTTGCCCTCTCCGCTTGACCGTTGCTTCTCGGGTGAGCAACAGAAGCGAAGCAGACCTTGGCGCCAAGATCTTGGACGTACTGCATGAAGGTGCGGCTCGTGAATTGCGTACCGTTATTGGTGATTATCCTGTTAGGGATCCCGAAGCGGTAAACAATTGACCTGAAGAACTTGACTGCTGACTGTGCTGTCACCTTCCTCACTGGTTCCACTTTCGGCCACTTTGTGAACTTGTCGATTGCAACGTACAAGTACTCAAAGCCCCCGACTTCTCGGGGAAAGGGGCCGAGGATGTCGAGCCCCCAGACCGAAAATGGCCAGGATAAAGGGATTGTCTGGAGAGCTTGAGATGGTTGGTGTATCTGTTTGGAATGGAACTGGCACGCTTCGCACTTGGTTACTTGTGCAGTTGCATCCTGGAGGGCTGTCGGCCAAAAGAAACCTTGCCGGAATGCTTTGCCGACAAGTGCTCTTGCGCCGATGTGGTGACCACATATGCCTCCATGTATCTCTGCCAACAGCTTTTGTCCGTCTTCCCGGTGAATACACTTCAATTTCACACCGTTCAGTCTTCTTCTGTACAGTGTCTTGTTGACAAACTGGTACATACTTGACTGTCGGGCTACTCTTTCCGCTTCTTCTTGCTCTTCGGGAAGTTCTCCTGTCTGAAGGAAACGTACAATCTGCTGCGCCCATGCTGGAGCTTGTGGCTCGACAACAAGGACTAAAGGCAAATCTGCTGCTGCGGGAACATCCGCTTCTACGGCAAGAACCTGCGGCTCTGCCGGAGCTTGACGTTCCCCGGCAAGCTTGCCGGAGCAAAACTTGTCGGGAGCCTCTGCTTCAACGGAACAAAGCCTAGGGCTTGCCGGAGCAGACTGCTCCTCAGCGCTCTTGGCGTTGATCTTGGGGACCTTCTTGGCGGCGGCTTCGGGAAGCTCTGCCGGAAAATAGTCACTGGAAATAAACTTCCTCTTCTTGCTCTGTCCAGTTGATGGCATTACGGATGGCTGAGTCAGCTTGAGCACAAAGATCCCTGGTTCCACAGGTAACTTAAGTGCGGCGCACTTTGATAGGCCATCGGCAATGGTGTTCTGAGCTCTTGGAACATGCTCCATCTGTAGGCCGTCAAAGTGCTCTTCTAGCTTTCTCACTTCGTCGACGTAGGCTTCCATCAATGGACTCTGATAGTTCTTGTTTACTTGGCGGACGACAAGCTGCGAGTCACCCCTGACAATGAGCTTGTTGATCCCAAGGTCTGCCGCGATCCTGAGACCGGCAAGCAAGCCTTCATACTCTGCAGTATTGTTTGTTGCTTGCTCCTTGGGAAAGTGCATCTGGACTACGTACTTGAGGTGCTCTCCGGTGGGTGCGATAAGCAGCATGCCAGCACCGGCGCCTTGCAGCGAAAAGGCACCATCAAAGTACATCAGCCACTCTTTGCTTGTTTCGTCGACGGGGATGCTCGTTTCTGGAATTTCTTCATCTGGTGTTGGCGTCCATTCTGCTATGAATTCTGCCAATGCTCTGCTTTGGATAGTTGAATTACTCTCAAACTTAAGGCCAAAGCTTGACAGTTCCAGTGCCCACTCGACAATCCTGCCTGTCGCTTCTGGATTCTGTAATATCCTCTTCAGCGGAAAGCGAGTGACAACTGTGATCTCGTGTGCTTGGAAGTAACGGTGCAGCTTTCTCGAGGCCATGAGAAGGCCGAAAAGCAATTTCTGCACGCCAGAGTACCTTGACCTAGCCCCCTGCAGAAGGGAACTGACAAAGTAAACTGGGCGCTGCACCATTTTCTTCTGTATCTCCTCACGCGTCTGCGCAGATCCATCCTTGTCGGGACCAGAGCTTGTCGGGGAAGCCCCCTGCTTGTCACTGGATGCGCCTGCCGTGGTTGCTGACTCGTCATCTGCCTCTCTCTCTGCCACTAACGCAGCACTAACCACTTGATTGGTTGCTGCTATATACAGCAGCAACTTCTCTTGTGGCTTAGGTGCGACAAGTGTTGGAGCGGAGGACAGGTATCCCTTCAGGTCTTGCAGCGCAGCCTCCGCTTCCGGAGTCCATTTCATTGGACCTGCCTTTTTCAATATTTTGAAAAACGGCAGGGCGCGCTCAGCAGACCTAGAGATAAACCTGCTGAGAGTAGCCACACAACCGGCAAGTCTTTGTACATCCTTGACGCGCTTTGGTGCTTCAATCTGCTCAATGGCCTTGATCTTGTCGGGATTGGCTTCGATTCCCCGCTGAGACACGAAGAACCCGAGAAGCTTGCCGGAGGGGACTCCGAACACACACTTCTCGGGGTTGAGCTTGAGGTTGATCTTGCGCAGATTTGCAAAGGTCTCGTCTAAATCTTGAATCAGAGTTGCCTTGTCCTTGCTCTTGACCACTATGTCATCCATGTAGGCTTCCACATTTCTGTGTATTTGCGGATCAAGAGCGACATGGACTACCCTCGCAAATGTTGAACCAGCATTTTTCAAACCGAAAGGCATCTGTATGAAACAGTACGTGCCACATGGAGTGATGAATGCGGTCTTCTCCTCATCCTCTTCTGCCATGAAGATCTGATGGTATCCTGAATATGCGTCAAGAAATGAAAGCAAATCACATCCGGCCGTGGAGTCAACAATCTGGTCAATGCGCGGCAAGGGAAATGGGTCTTTAGGACAAGCTTTGTTAACATCGGTAAAGTCGATACAGAGTCTCCATTTCCCGTTCACCTTGCACACGACTACAGGATTGGCCAACCACGTAGGACGGAGCACTCCTCTGACAAGGCCTGCTGCTTCCAACTTCTTGATCTCTTCTACGATGAATTCTTGGCGCTCCACTGCTTGCTTCCTGACTTTCTGCTTGACGGGCCGCGCATGAGGACAAATGGCAAGATGGTGCTCAATTACTTTCCTGGGAACACCGAGGATGTCAGACGGTTGCCACGCAAACACGTCGACATTCGCCCGCAGGAAAGCAATGAGCGCGCTTTCCTATTTAGGGTCGAGAGTGGCACTGATGGTGAAGGTACCACCAGTGTCGTCCTCCTTGGCGGACACCTTCTTGGTCTCTGGCGGAGCTGTCATTGTCTTCTTACACTTGCCGGTGGAGCTCAATGGTGCGTCCTCGACGGCAGCGCAGCACTCCGAAGAGGTGCGCTTGCCGGAGTGGGCATCAGAACTCTTGCCAGACTTGGTCTTCTTCTCCCTAGGAGCTTCAACGGCAAGTGACTTGCGATCTGTTGCGGCTGCCACTTCCCGGTAGATCTTGTCGGCGCAGATAAGAGCATCCTTCTTGTCGCCGGGGACAGAGATGACGCTTATCGGGCCTGGCATCTTCAGCATGTTGTATGCGTAGTGAGAGGCTGCCATGAACTTGGCGAGTGCTGGACGGCCGATTATTCCATTGTAAGGCAACGGAAAATCGGCAACGTCAAAAGTGACCCTCTCAGTCCTGAAGTTCAGCTCGCTGCCAAATGTTACTGCAACGTGACCTTCCCCTTCGGCTTGCTCCTTCCCGGGTTGATTCCTTGGAATGTGCCGGTCTCTTCAAGCTCGCTGTCAGGGATCTGGAGTTTCTGGAGTACAGCGGAGGAAATCAGGTTCAAGCCGGCCCCGCCGTCAACTAGCATCTTAGTGACCTTGAGGTTGCGGATAGTTGGTGAAACCAACATCGGCAAGCACCCGACCGCAGTTGTGCGATCAGGGTGGTCCTCAATATCAAAGATGATAGGCGTGCTGGACCATTTCAGAAGCTTGCGTGACTCGACAGGTGGTTCCGCCGCATTGACTTCCCGCACCCACTGCTTGAGTTGGCGGTGTGAAGTATGCAGAGAAGCACCGCCGTCAACGCACAAGACCTCTGTGGCTTTCTGGAACTCCTGCTCACTGGTCTCGACACCATCCATGTCTTCGTCGTCGTCGTCATCTTCGTCCTTGTCGCGGCCGCGGGGAGGTCTGTCTCCTTGCCGCTGCTTGGCCTTGCCTCGGCGTCCTCCCCGGCCGGCGCGCTTCTTGCCGGATTCTCCAGCGCCTCCTTGGGCCCTCTCCTTGTCGCGTCGCTCGTATTCAGCCTTTTGTTGCTGGACAAGCTGCTCGGCCTTCTTGCAGCTCTGGAGGTCATGGCCCTTGGTGCGGTGGATCTTGCAGTACTGCTTGTCGGTGCCGTCCTGCTTGTCGGCGACCGCCACAGTCTGGCAGTTGGTGCATGCGGCAATCTCCTTGCCGGAGCTACCAACTTTGGCTTTCTTGGCGCCACCTTCGCTGCTGGACTTCTCAACGACTAGCACATCTTTGTCTTTCTTCTTCCTGTTCCGCCGCCGGTTTTTCTTTGCCGGGGCAGCATCCTCGCTGTCAGATCCTCCTGCTCCTATATTCTCTCCGGGGAGTTTCCTCCCTTCCTCAGCATGTGCACACTTGTCGGCCAGGGCATACAGCTCACTGACGTCTCTGATCCTGCACATCGCCATCTCTTCCCGCATCCTGCGGTTACGCACGTTCTGATGGAACGCGCTGATGACCGCGGTAGGGTGGATATCTCGGATGTTATGCTGTACACGGCTGAATCTCTGAATGTACTTGCGCAAGGGCTCTCCTTCCTTCTGGGCGAGCAGGTGAAGGTCACTCTCTTGGCCATGAGGTTTGTGGCCGCCTGTAAAGGCGCCGACAAACTGATGGCATAGGTCTGCCCAGGAAGATATGGAGTTGTCCGGCAAGTGCATGAGCCAGGACCTGACGTTGGGCTTGAGCACCAGCGGGAAGTAGTTGGCAAGGATCTTGTCGTCCCGTCCCCCGGCAGCATGCACCGCGATGGTGTAGATGTTGAGGAACTCCGACGGATGCGAATTGCCGTCGTACTTCTCTGGTACGTCTGGCTTGAAATTCTTCGTGCTGGGCCACTGGACTTGCCGCAGCTCACGGGTAAACGCAGGGCAACCTACCGTGTACGGCAAGTCGCCTGGTTCCCCTGGCGCATGCATGTCGACAGAGGGCCCAGCGCGCTGGTCCGATTGACGCCGCGCTTCTCTTCGGCGCTCAATGCAAGTACTAGCATCTTCTTGCTGTCGTTCGTGAAGAACTTGGCGCTGATCGCGACGAGCTCGTTGATCTGATGACGCGGTGGAGTCGCTGTCGAGGTGGATCCGGCGAGTCGGCGATCTTGGCCTTCGGGGCGGAGAGTGCACAGTGGTTGCACCCCCACCGGTCTTGTCGCCACCGGCTCGTGCCTGGCTGCGGCTGCGATGTGCTCGGCTGCCGTTGAGTGTCGCCGTTGGCGAAGCCGATGAGACTCTGAATGGTGGCCCTCCAGTCGTCGATCTTGTCTGCTGTTGGAGGGTAGTCCAGGAGCAGTTGAGCTCGCGCCAAAGCTTCTGCTGCAGTGGCGGGTGGCGGTGGCGAACGGTGCGAGGAGCGGGATATGCTCGGACTTCTAACTATGTTAGAAGGAGCACTGTCCCATCCAGGCGACCGTGCGTCGCTCATGCCAGCACGTTAGCGTGCATGCTGGTCTTGAGCACTCCGAGATCCACCAGCTCGATCTTGGTCCAGCAAACGCATGGTACCGTGAGTACCATGACGCTGCCGGTCCTGCGCCTCCTGAGATGGGCGCGTTGCATGTACGGACGCCGAGGTCTTGGAGTGCGCCCGGTCATTATGGGAGCCGGCTACACCGTCGATGGGCAGCGCAGCCTTGTCCTTAGACCTGGCAGCACCATGAGCTCCCTCGTCGACGCCCGTTCTTCCGCCGGCGTCTGTGCCATCAGCCGTTTGCTCCGGCGGTGATGGGTTCGGCGCGGACGGAGCAGCCGCCTCCGAAGCCTTCTTCTTTGGCGGCATGTCGATGAAGATGATGAAGATCTAGCTCGCGTGAACGCCGGATCTGGTTCACACAACCTTGACGCCCCCTACCTGGCGCGCCAAAGATGTCGGGGGACTAATCCACGAACACCTATGGGACCGGCGGACCGAGTCCCTTTCGGTTCGGCAGGGGCGAGGGTCGCACGAATTGTGGATCGAGGCGAAGCACACGAGCGGTTTACCCAGGTTCGGGCCGCACGGATGCGTAAAACCCTACTCCTGCTTTGTGGTTGGTATTGAGTTCTTGCTCGGGAGCGCGGAGTGCTACAGTACCTCCCAGCAGCTAACAAGATCGAGCGTGAATGTTTTTTTCTTTTCCCCTCTACGTTGCGCACGGGCCTCCTTTTATATACTCAAGGGGTCACCGACAGGTGGCAACGGAGACAAAGGGTAAAAATGGAAAGGTGCTGCAGTTGGTACAGCTACCTGCTACAGTGTATCATACCTAACCCTGACGGCAGGGGACAAGGTCATTAAATGCCCGTCTGCGTCGCCTAAAAAGTGCAAAAGGGACCGTCAGGGGCGCCACCGCTCGCCACGATGGCAATCTTGTCAGCGCCGCTCGCCACTGTGCACCGCTGGCTGCACAGCCTCCCGCCACGCACGCCTGGAAGGGTCCCAGAGCGACACGTTGGTGGATGTGCTGGAGCGCGGTCACAGAGTGGTGGCTTGCCGCGGCAAGCGCCTTGCCGCGGTCGTTGTCTTGTCGCGTCCGGGAACTTGTCGCTCACCGGGCCTTGCCGGGACGCGTGGCGCGTCGCGGCAAGTTCCTTGAAGTGCCTTGTTTGGCCTTCCCGGCAAGCTCCTCTTGCCGGGGTCTTGAGATGCCTTTGTTGGCCTTCCCGGCAAGCTCCTCTTGTCGGGGTCTTGTCTCCTTCTTGAAACGCCTTGGTTGGCCTTCCCGGCAAGCTCCTCTTGCCGGGGTCTTGTCTCTTTGGTTTGGATACTTTGTCCTTGAATGGCTCCAAAGGAACCATGGATGACCTTGGCGGTCACCCAGCAAGCCTTGCCGCGGGATGCTGCGACTGCCCGTGCACAAGTTCGGGATACAAGGGTACCCCTACTCTAGTACACCGACAGAGGTACTAGTAAACGGTTATGTTTAGTAAGAATATTGGTGTTAAGGTTTGTGATTCCCGAAGCATTCATGTATAGTCTCTCGTTATGCTATGATGTTGGAGCATGATTTATTATTGATTGTCTACCTTATGAGTGGCGGTTGGGGATGAGCGATGGTCTTTTCCTACCAATCTATCCCCCTAGGGGCATGCGTAGTAGTACTTTGCTTCGAGGGCTAATACACTTTTGCAATAAGTATATGAGTTCTTTATGACTAATGCGAGTCCATGGATTATACGCACTCTTACCTTTCCGCAATTTGCTAGCCTCTACGGTACCATGCATTGCCCTTTGTCACATCGAGACGTGGTGCAAACTTCACAGGTGCATCCAAACCCCGTGATATGACACTCTCTATCACACATAAGCCTTATTATATCTTCCTCAAAACAGCCACCATACGTACCTATTATGGCTTCTCCATGGCCATTCCGAGATATATTGTCATGCAACTTCCACCACTTCCGTTTGATGACTTGAACATCCATTGTCATATTGCTTTGCATGATTATATAGCTGACATAGTGTTTGTGCCTCAGCCACCGTTCATCATTTTTCATACATGTTACGCTAGATCATTGCACATCCTGGTACATGCCAGAGGCATTCATATAGAGTCATACGTTGTCATAGGTATCGAGTTGTATTTTTTATTTTATTTTGAGTTATAAGTAAATAGAAGTGTGATGATCATCATTATTCATTTTTAGAGCAGTGCCCCAGTGAGGAAAGGATGATGGAGACTATGATTCCCCCACAAGTCGTGATGAGACTCCAGACAATGAGAGAGAAAAAAAGAAAAAATAATGCATAAAAGAAAGCAAAAAACAAAAGAAAAAACAAAACAACAAAGAGAGAAGGGGCATTGTTAGTATCCTTTACCACACTTGTGCTTCAAAGTAGCAGCATGTTTTTCATTTGGAGAGTCTGCTATGTTGTCACTTTCATATACTAGTGGGATTTTTTCATTATAGTATTAGATGCACACCCACTTAGTTTTCATATTGAGCTTTCATACACTTAAAGCTCTTAGTGCATTCGTTGCATGGCAATCCCTACTCCTCGCATTGATATCAATTGATGGGCAGCTCCATAGCCCGTTGGTTAGCCGCGTTGATGTGAGACTTTCTTACTTTTTGTCTTCTTTATACTTACCCCTATCATCATACTCTATTCCACCCATAGTGCTATATCCATGGCTTGTGCTCATGTATTACGTGAGGGTTGAAAAAGCTGAAGCACATTAAAAAGTATGAACCAATTGCTCGGCTTGTCATCGAGGTTGTGCATGATAAATACTTTGTGTTAAGAAGACAGAGCATGACAAGACTATATGATTTTGTAGGGATAGCTTTCTTTAGCATTCATATTTTGAAAGATATGATTGTTTGTTGGGATGCCTGAGTATTGATGTATTTATGTCAAATTGTAGATTGTTGCTTTCAATCACTTATGTCTTATATTCATGCCATGATTAGATATATGATCAAGTTTATACTAGGTAGCATTCCACATCAAAAATTATCTTTTTTATCATTTACCTGCTCGAGGACGAGCAGGAATTAAGCTTGGGGATGCTGATATGTCTCCATCGTATCTATAATTTTTGATTGTTTCATGCTAATATTATACAAGTTTTACATACTTTTGGCAACTTTTTATATGGTTTATTGGACTAACCTATTGATCCAGTGCCCAGTGCCAGTTCCTATTTTTTGCATGTTTTTTGTATCGCAGAATATCCATATCAAACGAAGTCCAAATGCAATAAAATTTTACGAAGAATTATTTTGGAATATTTGTGATTTTGGGGGGTTGGAATCACCGCAAACCGAGTCCCCTGGTGGGCACAACCCACCAGGATCCGACTTCGGGGCTCTACTTCGGGCGCAAGGAAGCTTATATCCGGAAAAAATCGTGTTAAAATCTGAGCGCAACCGGAGTTATGGATCTCTGGAATATAAGAAACGGTTTTCGGCCAGTTCTGGGAGCGCAAAACAGAAGAGAACGGAGATGGAGATCCCATCTCGGAGGGGCTC